>NW_028145676.1:137500-165000 GCF_977016875.1 Pavona decussata
CCACCTCAGAATGTCCTTTGATCTTCTGTGGATAGGTATACAATGTAGATATAAATTAAAATAATTTGAGTGTAGGACACTCGACAGTGATATTTATAAATGTACTAATGGTGTCGCACCATAGACTGATCAATGGCGTTTGATTCATAGCTAATTAATTTTTTCTTAGAAAAGTTTCCATGATTGTAAATCCCAAAATCAGTCTGAAAATAGATTGTAGAATCTTACGTTTGCAGTACCATGTTGAAGTCTTCAACTGAATTTGATTGTAATGTGGCTATTTATGATTTATAAACTTACATTGCAAAAAAAAAGGAGTATAAGCAAGTAATAAGCCAAATTGTACAAAGGAAATTACAACAAGTTATACATATGATGGATAAGAGAATTAACTCAGTCTATAGTGTATGTACAAGTGCTGAAGTGAAGCCATGAAATTCCTACTGAGCATTAGCCTTGACTACATAAGGCAAAGAAGAAGTCTTTTACCTCAATCAATCAATCTATCAATCAATCAATCTTTATTCCCCCTAAGATAAAAAGATATATCTTAAGTTACATTTACTGTTAGAAGTAAACATACAGTATATAGTGAGTATCAAACCCGCAACCTCAGTATTTGATCTTCCGTTGCTCTACCAACTGAGCTATAAGGCCAGATGGGAGCAAGTCGTGGGTAATTATGGAAGTAATTTCCACCAGACTTAGGGTAACTTTTCAATGCATGACAGTTACTTCACATACTTTGGATTCACTTATGTGTACCAGTAGCCTTTAACATAAACTATTAATGTTATTCTCTGATCCATCATTTTTGTCATTAGTGCAACGTTAGCGCAACACTGATTGTACCCTTTGCAATACATAATAATTGTATTCCCTGGGTGCCCTGTTTAGTAGATACAATAAGTCGGGTGATTCTGCAAGTGGTGCACTGTGGTATTCAGTTCCTTCTTAGTGTGACACTGTGGAGTGACATTCTGGGTGTCTCAACTGTAATACTATAAATTTATGCATGCAGTATCATTTCTTTAGAGGTCTTCTTTGTTCCATGATTCCTGGAAATCCCCTTCATCACAGATTAGCATGTTAGGACTATAGCCCAGGCTTACCAGGATGAACCATACTAATGATGTTTCAGATTAGTTGGAGGAAATACAGTTGCAGGACAAACACACACACACACACCTCTGAATAATGAAATGTCACTTTATATTTTCCTTCAAGATGTTTGTCTTTTAACCCCCCCTAACCCCCCTTACCCCTCCCCCCTTCCCCCAATGCTTAGAATGGAAGGGGGATGGAGGTTAAAGAAGTTTTGTTTGCAGTCAGGATGCTCCTCACTTTACTACCTATATTACATGTAGATCCTTGTTAGAGATAAAATTACTGGTATTATTTCAGGCAAGATATCATTTCTGAAGAATTCAACTGATGCTATGGATGGTAACAATACTGCGGATCAGAGTAAAGGTAGAAATTATCTGAGTAAAAGTTTGTTCCCTGATATTTTTAAACTTGCCTTATTAACTTAAAATGCATGAACATTCATAGAGACAAGACCTTGCTGTTCACTGCACTTATGAATGTTGCCGATTGAAGTGCTGTTACCTCCCAAAGTGGTCTTTGACTAGTTAAATAGACTTTTCTTGGTCCTTTTTGAAGTGTTTACACTTCATTGGGTCATAGATTGGCCTCACCAGCATCTCCGGACCAGCACAGTCCCTGTTCATCAATCTGAAATTGAAGTCATGAATCTCAGATCGATGTAACTGTCAAGTGTGAATTCTCCCAAAAAGTGAGAGCTTTTTACATATAATAACCAGACTCAAAAAAATGATCCTTAAAACAGTTTTGAGAAGGATTTCTTTTACCCTGCACTTTGATTGTTGAACATTTGGTTTTTTTGAGAGCCAAAATTTTAATACCTAATTACAAACCTTTAAAAAATGTTGTTTAATGATACGCTTAGCCTGCGAACGCAGGCGTATTTCCGGCCGTCGCTTCTCTCCGTTATTTTTCGGCGGAGAGAAGCGACAGCTACAAATACGTCTGCGTTCGCAGGCTATGATACGCTAGACTGTTCCTTATAAACCGTTAATTTTTGAAATGATATTGTACAGAAAGTATTACATCTAATTTGAATGGGTCTTTTATGAGTAGAGGTACTTCTTTTATCAAGATTGAAATGCAAGGTTTATTGTTTTCCGTTCTGTTCTTATTCTTTCTCTCATCCAGTTGTTCAATTGGTTAAATCAAAGGACAACATCAAAAGGTTGCGACTTAAGATGGAGTCAAAGCCAGCAAAGGACTTCGAGTTTGATGATGGAAAGGTAAATACAAGTCAAGCTATCAAAAAACGATTAACAGAAAAATTCCTGTGAGCTGCATGGCACTTTGGTATGTACTAGCAGGGGAGTGTTCAGTTTACATAAAACATGATCAACAAGTGCCATCATTGGGATATGCTTTCCAAACGTTTCGGGCTTGACCCTTCATTGGTGGAAAAAACAAGTTCGTTGAATCCGGTTTGAGGTTTGTATGTGCATATGAATAAAAACTAATTTTCATAATAAAAGATATGCGTAAAGCCTTGCTTTCATAAAGAAACCCAGAAATGGCGTCTAGAGTTATATCACATACATGCACCTTTCCAGTATTTTGATTCTACAATTCTGAAAACTCAAACAATTATCTTATAGTGGTATATTCTCTTTGTTTCAGTCAAGGGAAGTGTTTTGCCAACTTGTCCAACAAATGAAGAACCAGCATTCTGATTCTAACATGAAGAATGAGGTGCAAGTCTTCATTGGGACATGGAATATGGGTACACTAGAAAAATGATATTTTGATCCACCAAAGAAATTTAAAATTACACTGATTTCTTAATAAAGACTTCTACTACTACCACTACTAACCTGGCGTCTGCTTTCAGGCAATTCTAATGCTCCTCCTGATCTGAAATCATGGTTCAAATGTCAGGGCATTGGTAAAACCTTGGACAGCACATTGGCGGAGTTTCCTAATGACATTTATGCCATTGGCACACAGGTATCCAAATCATCTAGTAGTCTTGAATGTTCCTCACCCATGCAGTAATACACCCGCCTTCATGATCAATTCTTAGTAATTTAGCCCTCTTTGCAAGTCTAGAAGAAGCAGAAAACGAAAACCAGGGCACAATTTACAGTCAATCCGCGTCACGCGTGATCAGTTTTTCCGAGAATGAAGTGAACATTTGAATTTCTCTTTGTAATGTCCGACGTGTGAATGGAATGTTGAACATTTCTCTGGAAATCTTTCTGAAAAAGATGCATTACCTGAAAAAAAATCAAAATACTTGGGAAACAATTGTTATTCTTGAAGTACTTAATGCTGTAAGTAAATGTAAAGAAAAATTCATAGCTTTATACTGTCAATAAACTAGAGAAATTTCTACGGGAACTCTGAAATCTCGTTGGCGATTTTCAAAACTGTCATGTAAATTTCAAAACTCCATTCAAATTTCAAAAATATCGTTCACGTGTGACGTGGTTTAACTGTTATAAAACGTTTACAGCTTTTATAAAACCTTACAGCTTTTTAATTACTTGTAAAGTCAGTGGCTGTATTTACGTTTTTTTAGGCTCTTTTATGTTTTGCAGGGCCCTTGTTGATATCAGCATTTTTATGCTGAAGAGGTCACCCTGGTTAAATTATTATTATTATTATTATTATTATTATTATTATTATTATTATTATTATTATTATTATTATTATTATTATTATTAATATTATTTATTATTATTATTATTATTATTATTATTATTATTATTATTATCACCTAAGAAACTGTACCCTTGTAATTACACATGCATACAGAAAATGATCTCAACAAAAATTGATAGAAGTTTTAATAACGGTTATTGAACTCAGTTTTGAGCTCTTTATTGTTTTTCCTTTTTTTCTTGTTTTGTTTTGTTTGTTTTTTTCGGGGGGGGGGGGGGGGGTTGCGTTCACACGTAAAAGCAAGGGGCCCAGCTTGGAAATTACAAGTGTAAAAGTTTTATTAAATTGGCATCTACGTTGAGTTCGGATGAGCTCATTGTGCTGTTTACGCCTGTTGAGATTGGTCAGAGTAACTACTTTGGTTTTGGTTTTACAGCACTCTGTCGAAAACAGCTCTTTGTCACTGGTCTTTGTTTCACATTCCCAAAGAACGAAATAATAAACCAAACAAAGCAGTTTAGGCATGATGGTAATCAGTGTTACTCGCTGTTTCAGGAATGTAATCTTGGTGAAAAAGATTGGACTGTCAGGATCAAAGAACAACTAAAGAAGCACTTTCCTAAAGAGGAGTTTTACATGGTAATACATTGTCGCATTTTTAGCAACAATTAGTGCTTTTTTACAGAGTAAATCCAACACCCTTGAACACTTCAGTTAAAATTATGGAAAGGAAGTTCGAGGAAATAGACGATTGAATTATTGGCTGAAAAAGAAAAAGCCATATACAATGTAGCCGGTTTAGTCATTGTCTGATTGTTTCCATTTCCTGTAGTTTGGTTGAGCTCAACGTCATCAAAGCATTCACAGTTTTTTTTTCCATCATAAGTTTAAAAATGAAAGCACTCACGTTTTTAACAAGGTAACTTTAAAGAATCTTAGGGAAATTCTAACTTCTACCTCAAAAACAGCAAAGAATCATTGAGGAACAGGGATGGCGCGGTGGCAACAACACTCCTCTTCAGCATTGTGACGGGTTCGATTCCCAGACTCGCGTCATACGTGGGCGGGTTGAAGTTTGTTGTTGCTTCTCGTTTTGTTCTGAGAGGTTTATCTCCGGCTTCTGCCAGCCATGTGGCCGTTGTTGCTGTTTTTTATTTTCAATAATTTTTGTTGTGCGTCAGGCAATGTATTTTTAAAATTAATTCTGACTTGTTTCATTTTAACAACAAATTACGACGTTCATTGACTTTATTCAAATGTATTAGGTAAAGTACAATATACAACGAGATGCAATACTGGAAAGGGATGATCCTCGAAAAGTGGCATTTACCACTTTTTGGATGATTTTCTTTTACCATATCCACAGGGAAAATGCAATATCGTAATAAACGTCTAAAGAAATTCATATAAATATTCGAGAAAAAGATAATTGCGTCAGCTGGTCACTTGCACTTGATGTGTGAAAATTGGTTTGTGTCCAGTGAATGTTGAGGCCAAAGATGAGGAATTTCTGAATCCCGATTGATCGCCACACTGTACATGTATTTTATCTGCACCAATTTGCACAGTAACTTAGCTTAGATAAAGACTAGCGATAGAAGAACGTGGATTGATCTTTCGACGACTCCATGTCTGTGTTGTAGTTCAAATTTATCCTTCGTTTAAATTTTTATTTTGCATTGTTTCAAACTCTTTTTGTTACATTACGATACCGCAAGAACAATAGCGAGATAAAATTTAAGGATGCTGGAAAGGGTTTTGAGCTGCGTGAACAGGATCAGATACAGTGTTTTGTAATCTTTCATCATTTCACAAATGCTATAGCAATGAAAAACCCTTACGAGCCTCCTAAAACCAAGGATAAAATTGAACCTCAACATATACATGTATTGAGCTGTGAAAATGAAGGCATTCCTCTAAGAACAGTTTACAATTGCTCAAACCCTACATATTTACATTTGATAACGGTAGCATGGATTCGTCGAAACGTCATGTTCTTCTGTCGCTCAAAAGGCCATATTTCGTGAATGCTATCTATCTGTGTAGGTTGGTGCCTGTACGTTGTGGAGCATTCGACTTGTTATTTTTGCTAAACAAGAACTCAAACACATGATATCACATGTTCAGCAGTCGAGTGTGAAAACAGGCATAGCCAATGCTCTCGGTAAGTTTTTCTTTTTTTCTTTTTACCTTTGGTTTGCAAGAATTGACTGTGTGAGATGTTGAGCGTAACTTTTATTCTCGGTACAAACGTGGGCTGGAATAAATTTCATGTTATGTCTTAAGCCTTGAAAATACATGAGAATAATGTGTTATTTTTTCCGAGTATACCTGTCACCGACTTAATAACATAAAGTGTTTGTTTAAGGTGTTTTAGATGTTCTCATTGGGTGACCCTGTTTAGCCACTGATTTCATTATTTAGCTCACCCTCAAAGGAGCTCAGTAGTTTTCAACCCCCCTTACCAAGTATTAGCTCAAGTAAAATAGATGATCTCTGAAGCATTATTTGATTGATCCCTGACTTTGCTTTATAACATATCACTCGCTACTGTTTGTTTGGTTTTTAGGTAACAAGGGTGGTGTAGGTATATCATTCTCTCTTGGTCCGCTGTCCCTGTGTTTTGTCAACTGTCATTTGGCAGCAAGAGGCACTGCCGCAAGGGTGTTAAGGTCAGTTATTTTTCTCCTCTGGGGTGTCGTCAAGTGTTAGGTTCACACACTTGCAACAAACTGTGCTCTGTTTGTAAACTGCAAAGTGTGCACATGAAATGTTGTACTGAAAGTGTGCGGATGTCACGCGACATAAATTCACCTAAGTGAACCCTTTGTAAGACTAGTCTAGTGTGCATGCGCTCTAGACTCTATGTAGTAACGCTTGTTCCCTGTCCACACTTCCGAGAGCCGACGATTCGCCCTGTCGGAAAAACGAAGCCTCACATCCGAGTATCGATCAATGTTTGAGTCTAGTGCGCATGCGCTCTAGACTCTATGTAGTAATGCTTGTTTACTGTCCACACTTCCGAGAGTCGACGATCAGCCATGTTGGAAAGACGAAGCCTCACGTCCGAGTATCGATCAATGTTTGAGTCTAGTGCGCGTGCGCTCTATGGTTAACTGTTCGCACTTCAAACAACCCGTGCGTTCGAGTATCGATCAATTTTTACCAATCAATTACAAGACGAAGGTACGTGATGGAAAAACGTATACGAGTGAGTTGATGTTTTGGCCTGAATTTGGTCCAGGGGGAAATGAAGAAAGTTTAGAATAACTTCTAAGATTCCTTCATAGTAATGGTTCCGTAAAGTACCTATGAATCGAAAATTGTCTTTAGGTACCCTTTGAAACACGCCATTTCAAAGTTTGATATTGCTGGGGTAAAAATATCCGACTTTGTGAACGCTCACAGTTGGGCTATTTTGCCATCAAAAATGATCAGAGGACTGGGTCGAGTTTCATGCCGAATTCCAAGTTGTGACGTCATGTCGGTGCCAAAAGTTTGTTTACTCTTATTCCGTTCTCGCCGCCAAACAACCTCGTTCCCAGGGTCTCTCTTCTTCCCGCCCCAGCGAGAGAGAGAGAGAGACCCTGGGTGAAGCTGGTCACGTGGCACCCAAAATCTGGGTGCTTGACACAATTAGCCTTTAGGGAGGGGTAGTAAAGTATGCAGTTGTTGCTTTCTCAGAAGGACGGAGAAGACAGCCACGAACTTTACGACAACAAGCGATTTTACAACCAAGCATTTCTACATCGCACACTCACTTGAGACCTGGAAGAGGTTCACGTTTCTTCCACTCAGGTAGAGTGTTGTTAATCCAAAAGAATTATTTTAAGAACAGTCGTTTCGGGACGCCAGAGGGAAACCGACAGACGATGGGGGATGCTTGAGTCAAAACCTAAACAGGCATGGTGATTAGAACAGAAGTATCGCTGGCTTTACGCCTTTTAACAGAGCTCCAAATGGGGTGAAATGGGAAAGAAGATCAATTTTAGTATTGTCGAATGGAACACCAAGAATTTTCGGCAATAGAATGTGAGCGGGCGAAATACCAACGGACTGAAGCAAGCCGCGTGTGAATATAATTCAAAGGTACTTTTCATCTTAGTTTATTCCCTATGGACTTTAAGACGTAGTTAAACGAAAAATATTGAGCTCAGAGCGCTGATTGTGATCGAAAACAATGTATTTATTCACAGGAAATCGGTGACCAAATATATATTCAATGTTGTGCTTCGCGAATTACATGTAAATAAACAGAATACTGAACAAGAAGAATGTATTTGTATTTTCTTGAGTGATGAATCATTAATAATGCTGTTACTGAAAGAATTTTTTATGAACTACATTTCATCTTATAGAGCAAAAGATGTAAGACTTACTTATTACCGCAGTTTAAGCTCGAATAAATGCTTTTTCTGGCACAATTCATGGAATCAGTTCCAACTAGTGTAGAGTTTATGATCAACCTCTGCTTCATTGACCGTTTGAAATTCCTTAGATTGTACTTAATATACGATTTTTGCAGACGGTATGAAACTGCGCCAAATCTCTCGCATTTTGCTTGCTTAAAATCGCACCCGCTTGAAAATCTCTGATCGACTCTTGCGAATAAAATAATTGAGCGAGTATACCCCGACTGGGGAGAAGTTTGTCGTGTGCTGTCACGTGACCAGGTTCACCCAGGGTCTCTCTCTCTCTCACTGGGGCGGGAAGAAGAGAGACCCTGGGAACGAGGTTGGCCGCCAAAGAGGATTGTAGAAAAAGAAAATCACGTCTAGCGATTCTGTGAACGATCGATTCTTGCAACTCTCTTTGTTACGGATGCCAGCAACGCAATATCGCCCTCGCTGTCGCTTACCTTTCTTCTCTTCCGTCATGATGAATTGCAATTCTTGGCACCAAAGTGACGTCAGCGATTATTATCACCTGGCATTTTGGCCGCGCGATTCGAATACCATTTTTGAGGGCAAAATAGCCCAACTTTAGCGTTCGTGAAATACGCAATTTTTACCCCAGCACTCTAAGACTTCGGAATCATATATTTCAAAGTGCAAAGTTTCTAACTACACAAAAACAATTTTCGCTTCTTAGGCACTTTAAGACAAATCATGAGGGTTCTTTAACATCTTGATCGTAGGCGTAATCAAAACTATCAAGACATTCTCAATGGGCTCAACCTTGGTCAGAAAGGCGTGTTTGGCATCACGCATCAGTTCCACCATGTGTTCTGGTTTGGGGATCTGAACTACAGAATAGACTTAGATCCTCAGGTGAGGCTGATATTATACATTAAAACACAGATCACGAGTTTGTTTAAGGCAGCTTAACACAGTGTAACAATTGGATAGGATAGCGCTTGCTGGGAACAGCATTTTCAGACATTTTCAGTTTCAGTTTCGGACGTTTTCAGTTTGTGGCTCAGTCAAACGGACTGAATATCAGACAATTTATACAGTGCGCAGATGACCAGTGTCCGTAAAGCCGGTGACACACTTGGCGATTTTATACACCGATCGCGGCGAATTTGATTGCCAGCGATTACCCCCGATTATTGCGAACACACTTGGCGATGTGGTAGTTTCGAAAAGTCATTGTGATTAAATTGCCCAACCTGATGGGTTGACTTTACTGGCGATTCGCAGTGATGAGCGTAGAAAATTGCGGGAACGGGCGCACTTGGCGAATGCCTGGGAATTTAATCGCCGATATCTGACATGCGAGATATCGGCGATTTTATACGCCGATCACGGCGATCGGCGAAAATCGCAATCGCCGCACCGGGCACACTTGGCGATTTTCGCCGATCGCCGCGATCGGCGTATAAAATCACCAAGTGAATCGCCGGCTTAAAACGAGGTTAACTTTGTGCGAGGGCGTGTCACTCGGGTCACAGAAAAGTGTCCGTTGCCCGTATTAACCAGTCATTTCATTGTAGGCACTAAGCTATTAACCAGTCATTTCATTGTAGACACTAAGCTGTGAACATCGCAGAGTCCGTGCGGCAAGATACAATAGAATATTGAAAGAATACATTTGAATTTCGTATGCGTATTTGCCTCTTCAGTAAAGGTAGAGAAGAGCAAATTTGTTTTTGCGGCTCAATTAAAATACATATTTGTCCAAAATAATATTTTAACAGCTAAGGTTATTTTTTCAAGACACGTTTGACTATTTCGTGATATATGTCTATTCCACAACATTTACTTCCTACTTGCTCACTATGTCCGCCATCCCTAATGTGACGATAAAGCAGTGACTGTGTGACAAAAGTGGGAGGAGCTGTCTTTTTATAGTGCGGGTCCTTGTTTAAAACTCACACGTCTCGCGGTTTTCAAAACAAAGCCATGTTTTACTTCTCCTGCCTGCACAAGGTTTGTTTATTAAATCCCTGTTAAATGAAAAAAAAAACTATTACTTGCGCGTCCAGTCACAAATTCCATTATCCAGTAAACGCAAGGATACAGTGTAATTTCCGGTCATGTCACGACACTTTGTTAATTGTTTTAGGAGGTGCTTGGTGCTGTTCAGTGTAACAATTTTAGCAAGATGAAAATGCATGACCAGTTAAAAGAACAGAGAGATAAAGGCCATGTTTTTCTTGGATTTGGTGAGTTTTCTTATTTTTCAAAGGAATGTCCGGCATATACCATCACATTTATTTCCATTGCGCATATGCCTCTCATGAAATTTCAATCCTAGCAGTATGCAGGATGTTGGTCCCATGAACCTAGTTTCATGGCCTTACCTCCCATGAGTCTCCTGTAGCTCAGTGGAAGAGCATCCGAACTAGTAATCGGAAGGTCTTAGGTTCGACTTAGGTATGCCTGTGCCATTCACTGAATAATACATCATTCTCAATGTCATATTTGTTAAACAGAGTGAGACACATATAAATAAGAACGAAGGTGCGATCGAACTACGACAAAATGACAAACCCAAACTACCCACATCTAAGGATGAAACGATCCGGGCTCAACTCGATACGATATGTATCACGATACGTTGGTCACGATTCGGTTATTTTCGATTCGATACAAGTGCTAACACAACCTCAATCAATCAAGTCATTTTTTTAGACAGTTTTTATTTGGTCAATTCAACAAAGAATAACAACATCAGCAAAGAGGCTGTTACAATGTCAACTAAGAAAGTTTACGACGTAAACTTATTTGGCAACACTAAGGCCATGATTGTTAAATTGCACTAACAGTGGTAACAGTTTCCACCAAGTCATGCAAACGTCTGGAAATGTTCATTGTTGTAACGTTAGCGTGCATCTTTTGAAGCGGGTTTTCCTCCTATGTCTTTCAAATTTTACGTTAACTACATTTTATGCACTTGCCAGTTATAATGTCTGTATGTTTTGAATGTGAATTACTTTGAAGATTTAAACAATGCGTTCTGATCAGCAAAAATCGCCCAATACCTGCAGACATCTGTGAGCGGAAAAACGTTCAACTCTGTGTTTTAGAAATGTGAAAATCTAATCGTCAAGATTAATTAGCTAAAAAACAGAAATAACACAATCTGTCACCTAACACTTACCTTTTCCTACACAGTTTGCACTGAAAATGCCACATAATTTTACCTTTTTCCACCATGCTTGTTAACAGATAAACGTAGAGGACAAACGCTCACTTCAAAACTGTCTTGTTTCTTTCAGAGGAAGATTCCATTAATTTTCCACCAACGTACAGATATAGACGAGGGACCAATGAATATATTGTGCAGAAAGTGAAAAGATCAGGGGTATGCTTGTTTTATGTAGAATAACTTTCGGAAAATCACTGTACCACTTGCTTCATCACACGTCATTAAAGAAGAAAAACTTCAAAAGGGTTACAACATAGAAGAACTTAATCCCCATATTAAGCTGTACCCTGAAATTACATAACAATACAGAAAACTATCTAAAATTGAATCTATATACGATAAAATACTCAAACACTTTAAGGGATTGCTAATTCACTAATCAAAAGGCATAGCATAACTTATTAAATCTGAAGAAAAATGAGTCACTAGTTAAAGTGACTTCCATAGAGCTTTTTTAAAGCGGTAGACTGAATTACAATCAACTAATGAAGGATGGAAACTGTTCCATGTGCCAATGTATCTATACCAGAAAGAATTTGAAAGAATGTTAGTTCTTGAATAAGGCTTACCTTGCACTGATGGCAGTTTCTTGATTTTCTGGTATTATAGGACATATAGATATCTAGGATTGCAGCCGAATCCCCTTTGTTAAATTTAAATAGTTGCACAAGACACAACACTTCTCTATGAAGATGTTGAGTTGGTAAATTAAGAGTAGAGTTGTTTTTATGGTTGAAAATTCTTACTTGTTTTTTCATACGAATGGAAAGCGCTCTCTATAAACTGATGTTTGGAAGGCCGGATGAGAAACTTGTCCTTGGATATTTTGTAGGTGCTGACGAACGTGCCATCCTGGTGTGACAGGGTTCTTAGACATTCTCTTCCACAAACCAAGATTACTTGTACTTCATACGGTGGGTGCGATTTTTGATCACACATTTCTAGTCCTAAATTTTCGTTAAGGCTGAAATTTGCTGCACCTAACGGCGGCTTTTAAACATGCATGTTATATATCAAACACGAGACACAGTGTTTCATCACATATCAAACACCGAGAAGAGAGTTGAAAATGTGACGCGTAGCGGAGTATTTTTGACGAACTTCGAGGCTTTTGATATTGCGATGAAACACTGTGACGAGTGTTTGATATAACTTCTCAAACAAACTGATTTTGAAGGGGAAATTAAGGATGCAAAAACGAAGAGTTTTTCATCAGATATCCAAACACGTCACGGTGTATGATTTCCTTTGTCTTTGGCTTTTGAATTATTAATAAGTTTGAGAAGTGTATTTCTGAAACTCTTTAACCCTTTAAGCCCTAACAGTGATCAGCATCAAATTTCTCCTTGTAATATCAATGCTTATTTAACCCCTGAGGTCATGAGAATTAAGGATATGATCACCCAGGGTAAATTTCCTTGATATTTTAATAACTTCTCCCCAGTACTTTTATAAGAAAAGTATGAGGACAAGATAGGAGAATTTGTTCTTTGATATTAGGGTTTAAAGGGTCAATAATTCATGAAGAGAAAACAAAGGAAAACACTTACTGTGAAAGAAGTTTAGAAATGTGATCTTAATAGACCCTAGGCAAAAATGCTGACATTTTAATATTCTTCTGTTTGCATTCAATCAAAAGAACATTTCACCTTGAACGAGGCTAGCGGGGCTAATTTGAATGCAGGCAAAAGAATATTAAAATAGCAGCCATTTTTGCATAAGATATCATTAACTTTGGTGAACCTTTGCTTCGATATAAAACTAATCAAAATACGTTAAAAAGCGACAGAATAGTTTGAAAAGGGCAAAGTTCTACAGATATGGTGTTTAAAAGACATAGTTTAACAACATGCTACTTGAAAGTGAAATTTCTCTTAGAACGTTTGTTATTGCTTAGTTTTCTAATCAACTGAGTGTACCGCAAGAGTAACCGTGGGCAACAACTCCTTCAACTTACAAACGACTTATTGATAAGATCAATAAAACATAAACAATAGGCCAACCGTCTAATTTTTGCTAACAACGGACCGACGAACATTTGACAAGCAAAAGGCAGATTGAAACTTTTTATAGCCTCAACAGCCAATAACATTACGATTTAAGCGATAAACGACCAATAACATCGCAACTCCCTTGACCAATCAGGGCCCGGTTGTTCGAAAGCCGATTAACACTAATCCCCGACGTTTTCATCTCGCTTATTTTAAATGTTTTCAAGAGTTTAATTTAACCTAATAGTAAAAAAAAGTCTAAGTCAAAACTAAAGGATAAAAATCTTTTGGAACAATCTTTATTGAAAAATCATTAAACTTGAATCAAAGTTTATGTTAACCCAGGATTAGTTTAACCGGGCTTTGAACAACTGGGCCCAGGTCAATAACCAGAGACATTTACACCATCTACTACTGAACGGTCTACAGTTTACTTGACTCTGAGGGTGACTTCCGCTCAGGTTGTCGAAACGTCAGTTAGCGTCCTTTCAAACAGTCCTTCTCAGGACTACACTCACCCGGATGATCATAATTGATCGGCTTATAACCTGACTTCTGTGCTCAAACCATTAATAGTTACTGTAACATTTCTGTGTCTTTGTTGTTGTTTTCCATGCAAACAGGATGTACAGGAAATATCAAGACCAGCGATCACTGGCCTGTCTTCTGTAAATACAATATGTCTTTGCCTTTCTTTGTTTCAGCAGGTATGTATGTCTTTAGAGTCAAAATTCAAATTTATTCTTTCAGAAAGGCTTGTCGTATATAAACACACAGCCAACAAGAAACTTACGTGTAAACCGGTGCGACTCAAGCATAAGCGCCTTGTGCTTGCGCTTGTGTTTATGCTTCCGTCGCCCCTGTTTACACGTACGACGAAACGACGCAAGCACAAGCACAAAAGAATGGAACGATTTCCATTCTCTTGTGCTTGTGTTTATGCTTGTGTCGTTGCGTCGTACGTGTAAACCGGGACGACGCAAGCATAAACACAAGCACAAGGAAATGAAACTGAAAAACAGTGACAAGTTGTCAGCGTCGTTCTAGTCCGCCATGTTGGAATCAAATCTCGCGCTAAAAGGCAGTCCAGCCGCGCGATTCTGCCACATTTTTTATGCTTCTGCGCTTGCGTATGTCACCTAATGCTTATGCTTATCGCACGTGTAAGCATCCTTGTGCCTATACTTGTGCTCATGCTTATGCTTGCGTCGTACCAACTATCAATAGTCGTCAAAACTCCTTATACCTTGAGCAGGAGGCTGACCAGATGGCTGAAAACTGCAATATCCCATGGTGTATGCATTGTTGTAATTTATAGGTAGTGACACGAAAGAGTGAGACATTTCTTTTTCCCCTGGAGGTCCTCAAACTATTCAGAATTAATGCCAAATAATACACTCCATAAATACTAAAGACGAGAGAAAAACTTAACAACTGATTTAAAAGTTTCACTCAATCAAAATCTTAGTGACCTATTTAAACTTAAAACTGCCGGAAGTAAAATTAAAGGTGCAGAAAGTAAAAATCACTCGCTTTGTTTACCACTTTATCTTGAGGGAATTGAAGGTTTGGAGCGGATTTCGGTTGAGTGTCTTAAATCCAAAACCAAAGTAATTGGCCATTTCCGAGTGGTTGTGAATCTGGTTATGAAAGCGACGCTAAGTGCAAAGTTTTTATTATGAAAGTTAGGTTCATTCGTATACAAACAAAACTTATTCTCACATGAAAAGCTTTGCACGTATCCTTGCTTTCATAAGGCTGATTTAGCAACAGTACGGGAACGTCATTTGAGGAGGCGAGAGCGCGCGGAATACTCTGGACGCGTTTTCTTGATGCGCGCGCCGTTGTCAACTGACCTTCCTGTTCTGTTGCTAAATCAGCCTATGATAAGGTTCGCAGCAAGTCGGAAATGGCCTATTACTCTGGTCGTCCACAGGACACCCAACCAATCTTAATTCGGAGCAAATACAAGTAACCGGCGCCAAGCGCGGAAAAACAAGTGCGAGCAAGTCACGATTGGTCATAAGTCACAACCAGTCACAAAGCGTAGTAAGACAAAACCAGAGCGTTAACCAGTCACAAAGCGTAGTAAGACAAAACCAAAGCAATCGTGGATTACTTTCGACTCTCAATTGAAAACCTCTCTAAGCATCTAAAACAATACATTGTTTTAATAAAGGTCCAAAGCGTTCGTTAGATTTTAACTCACAGTACGAACACAAATTGCTAAAAAGTAAAACTGTAAAATAACCACTTATGCAATAAAACAGCAATCAATGGTTGCTAAAACGTAAAAAAATACTGATATTTTGAAAGGAAGAGTCATATAACCGCTTAACTGCAAGAAATTGGTCGGGAGCGAGTGGGATGACCTTACCAGTGATTTATAAAAGGTATGAATGTTTATATGGGAATAAAATGAACTAATGCAGTGTCAAATAATATATCAAAGTGAGGTAAACTAAAAGCTTGTTTAAAATGAAAGGTTTAAAGACCAGATTTAAATCCAAGAACAGAATTGCTACGGGCAATATATTAAAGAAATCCATTCACGTTAGCATAACATTTTTGAATATATGATTAATCTTAAAAAAAATGAATCTAACAAAATGAAAAAGTGAACTTTCGTTGAGAGCTGCTGTAATCTCGATGGAATACAAGAGTTTATATTGGGCAGGCTACCACTGCTCAGACGCCATATATTTCTTTGTGAAAACCACACTTGTAATATTTGCTCGAGTTTAAACCAGATCTTAACGAAACTTTACGTTCTGGCTAACTGCGCCTTTCAATAACATGTGGACTCTGAAGTTCACGATCCAACCAACCGTTATGCTTTTCACTGCCGTCAATCACTGCAGAGAACCTCAAAGAAACCAAAAACGTTGCTTAACGGGGTCAAAAGGTCATGTTCTTACGCTGTAATAGACCCTTCTCCAAAATGGCAGCTGAAAATTCAAATAAGTTAAAATTAAAAACGTACACCAGCACTAGAAAGAGCACTTTTAATTTAACAACCCTGCAAAGTTTTAGCATATCAGGTGTAATATCAGCTGAGAAAATGTAAGTTGAAAACTGAAAAATTTACAGACGTTTGTATGACTGGGGGTATGACGTATACCCCCAGTCATACAAACGTCTTTCAATTTGTCAAATTTCATCTTACATTTCCTAAGCTGATATAACACCTAATATGCTGAAACTTTGCAAGATTACTAAAGTAAAGGTGCTCTTTCCAATTCTGGTATCAGGTTTTCGTTCAGTTCAATGTCAACTCATTCAAATCTGTTGCTGCCATTTTGGAGAAGGGTCTATTGGGGATTCCGATTCACTCTGACGGTTTCGGGATTGTTTGCGGTCAGTGGCTTGACGCCGTAATTATGATTGACAACAGTAAAACGCGCAAATCGTTAGTTGGGGTTGAAGTTCAGGGTCTGTATGTTACTGATTGAAAGGCGCGGTAATTCGGTATAACAAACTCACTTTTGAACTCGTTTTTTTAACTTCGTCTCGTATTTAAAACTGCCACGTTTGCCGCGATTATGACCACAAATGAAAGGGTTTTGATACAGTTTAACAGTTCAAAAGTGAGCCATTCTTCCATTAATAGTATACCTTAAACTCAGTTGGAAAGAACATACTATGAGACAACCATGACTGGTTTATTCAGCATCACCCCCAAAAAACATTTAACCTCCAGAATTTAAGTTTAATTGCAGCCAAGAGAGTCCGTGAATGGTTGCCTAAGACAATTATTTTATACACCGTACAAAGTTCTGAGGTCATTTGAAATACCTTTTCTTGCCTCTTGTCTTAAGATCAGACAATCCCAAAGAGCCCTATATCTGGAGGGAGTGAGATAGTATTCCATAAAATCGGTGCAAAGGTAAGACATTATTGCTTCCAGCCAAATGTACCATAAATAAACATGTTTGTAGTGATCATCTCGCCCAGTGGTAGATCTAGAGTGGACCAGGGCATGCACTGTATTATCAAAGAAAACAAACCTTTGGGTATTGCGGTGCTTTCCATGTAGCTAAAATTTTCGGTTAAAGCGGTTAAAATGCCGATGGAACATGTAGGTATTTCAAGAATTTTCGGAACGAACGACTGCCTTCGAAGGTACTCCACCTTTTGCAATTTAGCCAGTTGGAAGGGAAATTACTTTTTCTAATTTCACAATAGTCATTTCTATTTTGTTTTCTTCGAGTATCATCTCGTAACTTTCTTGGAAAAAAAGCCTTTTCATTTAGGCTCGAAAATTTTCTGGAGTAGTTACAGGCACAGGAACGAAATCTTGTAGATGAAAATTGGTATTGTGTTGGAAATTTGACCTGAAAGTCTGGCTTCACTTCAACAGCCTCGTGTTGTTTGCTTGCAGTAGTAAAACTTGCTAAAACTTTTAAGGCCGATTTAGACGGTACAAGTTTTGATCGCAAATCGCACACAACACTCGTCACTCAGCATTGCCTATTCCTATGATTGTCGTAGGATTTTAAAACATGTTTTAAAATCCTACAACATTTTTTGTGACGTACACGACAGTCGTAAGCGAGTTGTAGATTTAATTTACACAAAACAATTTGTGTGTAGGCCTGTCGTAAGCTTGTCGCATGCGACAAAGTCGTACCGTGTAAATCGGCCTTCCTTTGGCACTCTAGGAAGGAGAAAGGCTGCCATGCACGGACTATCATCACATCAATACTTCCTGTCGCTTCATTTTATTGAAATTGAAGTTAAATGGGCAGTGTCAACTATTTTGATGTTACTTTGAATAGCCCAAAAGCATATTTGAATCGATGGAATCGTCAAAACAATGGTTAAATTTTGTTAACAATAACCCTACTAATGCACGAAAACTGGTATTATGTTTGGCTGCGGATAGTTAAGATGGATTTCAACTTGAATAAAATGGCTTTTTTTTTTTTCAAGTTCTTCCTGTGTATTGTAGAGAAGTCGCTAAAAACTGATTATAGCTTGTTTTTTCCTGGATAAATGCCTTAATATTTTTTTCCCGGCGCTCTAACAGCATTTTCATGTTAGAAAAACGGTTCTTCGTCAAATATTTCAGCAGCTTTGAACAAAATACAGCAAAATCGCCTTGATACTTCCCCTTTAAGTAGCAGCTATGTGGACCCCATGCAACCTGATTAACTTTATCGTCAGGTCCCATAGTGTCTATTTCAACAATTGAAAAGCAGTTACTGTTTTTGATGTTCAATCAACTATAACCTTCATTTCTTCATTCATTCTCTGTTTGCTTTACAGATCAAAACAAACAGTAAAACTCAGTTTTACATTGAATTTCACTCCGCGTGTTTGGAAGGTAAGGTGCATTTTCCCTATATTAGTTATTGTTTTTTCTCGCCTGTGATTTACTGGGGAGCAGGGATGGCGCAGTGGTGAGAGCACTCGCCTCCCACCAATGTGGCCCGGGTTCGATTCCCGGACTCGGCGTCATATGTGGGTTGAGTTTGTTGTTGGTTCTCGCCCTTGCTCCGAGAGGTTTTTCTCCGGGTACTCCGGTTTTCCCCTCTCCTCAAAAACCAACACTTCTAAATTCTAATTCGATCTGGAAAGTTTCCCCAATTAGTGCTCTGCGCTAAATACATTGACACTTAAATAAAGTGATTTATTATTTTTTTTATTTGTTAACTCACATGATGCTATGTGCCCGTACTAATATTGTAGATGGAAAGCCTTCTAATTTCACCCTAACCCTAGTACCTGAGCAACATAATTACGCCACTCGAATTGCATCCGTACAACATCTGAATCCTAGTCCTTTCAGAATAAATATTAGGAAAGTTTGCCCAACAATTATTGGATGCTATTACTGGAATGATATTCCTATATCTATTCGTCAAAAACCAACAAAACAACCATTTAAACGAGCTCTCTTCCAGTATTATTTTGCTCAGTATTAATCACTGCCACACGACCTTGTAAACGTTTTCTGTCTTTCATCTCCTCTATTTATAATTAGTTTTCCTTTTTCTTTGTTTTTAATTTTAAAGGACATATAATTAGCTAACTATATCATGCCCTTCTCCAATCCTTTCTTACGTACTGTAACCTTATGTAATATGATCATGTGGAGTAAATAAAAAATACAAAATACAAATACAATACAACTATAAGACTGGAACATATTCGACGATAGTCTGTTAGTGGTATCCCTCACCTTCAATGCCATGAGGCACATTGCAAGATGACAGGGCATTTTTCTGTTGGAACGGAGGGTACCGACATAATTGTCTAATAGTAGTGATGGAAACACGAAAATAGCGCCATACGAATAGAGTGCTTTCACTGGAAAAGACGTCAAACAGAGTAACTTCTGTTCTAGCTTTACATTTCGCGTATGCCGTGTTTTGTTACCCGCTTTCCTGAGGATTTCTATTTCGCTGGTAGTGAGATCTATGTCAGATCTTAAATAGTAAATTGTAATTTATTCACTTTGGCTTAACGTATTCCATCACATTAATGTCACTCATTGACATTCCAATCCTAGCAGTATGCAGGATGTTTGTCCCATGAACCTAGTTTAATGGCCTTAGCTCCCACGAGTCTCCTGTAGCTCAGTGATACAGCATCCGAATTAGTTATCAGAAGGTCTTAGGTTCGACTCCTGATAGGAGCACTCGGATTTTTTTTCCGAGTATGCCTGTGTCACTCACTGAATAATACATCATTCTCATAAATTGCAATGGTTTTTGAAAATGGTTCTAGATGGCTTGCAAACTGTACTGATTCGGTCAGTCAGTCAGTCAGTCAGCCAGCCAGCCAGCCAGCCAGTCAGTTAGTCAGTCAGTCAGTCAGTCAGTCAGTCAGTCAGTCAGTCAGTCAGTCAGTCACATATTACAAGAGACATTTAGTGCTTAGGTACATGGTGATAGTACAGAATCAAGTAGCGCATTTTCAGTTGTGTGCTTAGTGACGTGGCCTTTGATTGGAAGCGAGGCTGGGGTTGAATCTGTTTTGATATTGTTCCCATACCAAGTACTTCACAGTTGCATTTGAAAAGCAGTGAGGTTTGTATCAAAACAAAGTCAACTTCCTTCCAGTCAAAGGCCACCTCACATGAGTAAACACGCAATGGACCCTTTGCAGCTGACGGTCACATGGTAAAAAATTCACCATGCTTTTAGAGCAAGCCACGCGCTGAGACATACAAAACAAAGAAAATTCAAGTTTGACTGGATGAAGTCCCTTTGTTTTCACTTATGTCCAGAAATGCACGCTAATGAGACTAATGAACTGTATGATAGACATCACAAGGTGTCCCCTAACCTTAATTCTCACTAAAACACACATAATTCTGTCAAACATGACGTCATATGAAAACGACAAAAAGGCCTGTTTTATACGAAGTACCCAAATTCAGGGTTAGGTGCATTTCTGGACATAAGGGCCCATTGTACAGTGGGATATTGTAGCTGATTTTTTGCAAGTACAATCGCCTGCACAATGCAGAGTGCATGTAAAATAGCGTGAAATATTAATCAATAGCATCGCTTTTTTCCCTCTCTTTTCAAGTGATGGGGAAGTCGGAAAAGAACAATGTCGTGAGATCTCAAAGTGATGTTGGATCCAGTGGGCAGCATTCCTGTCCTGGGTGGAATAAATCTGTTCTCCCTACAGTAAGTACCCAGTGATCAGCATCAAATTTCTCCTTGTAAAATCGGTACTTATTCAACCCCCGAGGTCATAAGAATTAAGGATATTATCACCCAAGGTGAATTTTCTTGTATTTTTATAACTTCCCACCATTACTTCTATAAGAAAAGTACGGGGACAAGATAAGAGAATTAGAATTAGGGGTTAAAGGGTTGATGGCAACCTCCACTCTTGAAATTAAATTGACGTTAAATTGTTAAAAAAATATAATCGATTTTCACATTTTGTTGCAAAGAGGTAGAGATAATGTTTTCGAACATTCGGTTAATTTTACAGACCGAGTGCAGCATTGTTCGTGTGTTGAACGTTAGAGTTCTCGTGTCATTGAAAGGCGTAGCAATGGCTTAATCAATGATACACTGTTCATTTGACAGCTCCGTCCCATTATGTCGGACCACAAGTATCTGGAGGAGCAACATCTGTTGCTGGCCATCAAGTCTGTGGACAATGATGAGTCCTACGGTACGTAGCACTTATAGCGTGATCCTGTTACAGAGGTCGTCATATAGGGAGATTGTCACCCATTTGTAGTGTTAGTTTGAATTGCCGGAAAACCTATTTGCATCATTGGCAACGTAAGAATAATGGTTTAGTTTTGTTAACAACAACCCAAATAGTACGTAGAAACAAGTATTACACATCTGTGACTGCAGATGGCTAGGATGGAAATGGATTTTAGGACTGGGAGAAGTTGCTGAAAAAAAAGCGTAGTTTAGTTAAAGTATTAGGCGATATTCCGCGCGATTTTGCTGGATGATTGTTAAAAATTGCACTCATTAATTCGTGTTGCTAAATACGAGAAATACATGGGTTTTTCGTTTTCCTTTTGCTCGTGCAACCGTGTTTTTAGGACGACTTTATTTCCATGAATCCACTTTGAACAACTCTCTCCAGGTACACAGCTTTTTAACGGGTAAAGTTTTGAAGTAACGAGTTTTTCTTCAGCTAAGCCTAGCCCATTACGTTATCTAATGAGAATTCAATGCGAGAGTAAGATGAACTGCTTTAAATTTATGAAGTCAATTCACTGGTGCAACAAATGCTAGTCTCCCTCGCAGCCGTTTTTGGTGTCGTCACGCAACGGAGGAGCGTTGCGTGACGACACTAAAAACGGCTGCGAGGGAGACTAAACACATGCTAACGCTTTTATGTTCTTTTGGACAGGAGAGTGTTGCATAGCACTGAGAACCATGATCAATGTAATTCCTCAGAAATGTGACGGAATCGTTCTGTTGCACCAAGGCGAGAAAACAGGAACAATTGAGTAAGTACTTGCTTCTTCTTATTTTCCTTTTAAGCAAACTGTTTTGTTTGTTTGCCTTTCATTTTCACTCCAACCGCCAATACCTTAAGTGCCATATGTTACTTCCCGTTAGCTAACAACAACAACAACAAGATACTATAGGCTAAAATGACGACTGAGCAATAGGAATTCTCTTTAAAGCCACCTTATGTATGCGTTTTATAGAAATCGTAGACATGTATGTTTTCACATTTGTTGTGGTTTTATTAAAGCTCGCGACACACTTGGCGATTTTCAGTTATACGCCGATCGCAAATCGCCGATATCCGGCTTGTCAGATGTCGGGAATTAAATTTGCCGGCATTCGGCAAGTGTGCCCGTCCCCGCGATTTTCTACGCTCATCACTGCGAATCGCCAGTAAAGTCAACCCATCAGGTTAGGCAAACTGCCATATCGCCGCGATCGGCGAAAAAAATCGCTAAGGGTCGAAAATCGCGGCGATCGGTGCATAAAATCGCCAGGTGTGTCGCCGGCTTAACATAGATCGGTTACACATTTAGCGAGCCAAACGTAGCGACCTCTCGAAGGTAACGATAGTAAAAAGCTGCTAAGTTTGAAAGCCAGGAGAGACATAACTTTGGAAACACTACCGCAATATGTGTGTTCTCATTAGTGCCTTTTTGTCTTTTATTGGTATTGCCATGCAATACGGAAATACCTGGTAAGGTTGTCGTGGTAGGGAACTTAGTAACGACGACGGCGATGGCAAAAACAGCGCCACAAAACAGTGAGGAAGAACAATCGCTCTACACGTGCGTTTTAAATTTTGGTACATCTCTTTGCCGTCCTCTGCAAAACAACAACGTGAAATGATCGAATTCAAGGTTTTGCGGAGAACACAAGCAACGGCGAATTTTCATTCTCTTTCTAACTTACACGCCACTTTTCAATTCAATTCAATTCAATTTATTCAATTCAATTCAATTCAATTCAATTTATTAAAGCACATTTTTCACGAAGGTAAGGCAAGAATGCACTAGCTCGCAAATAGCATAGGCTAATCTAGGCGGGTAGTGCAGTCCACTCTTACCAATTTGGTTCTGGGTAGTTCGCCTTTTTTGTACAAGTTGGACGAACTGAAATAATCGCTAAGTAGCACAAATGAAATGAAGTTATATTTTCAAAGGGTCTTGATAGTAGCAGACAAGTTAATATTTTAAGGAAAACGACAGAAGTTTCTGTCGAAACATGCTTTATAGACTCAAAAGTTTTGTCGTTTTCCTTAAAATATTAAGTTATATTTTCAAGTGACGCTTTAGCCTGCGAGCAAGCTCTCTTGGGGGTGTGGGGCGGGAGGGGGAAAGAGGAGAGAGCTTGCAACGATGTCTCAGGAATTTGAATGCCGCCCCCAATACTCCCCGCGGCTCCCTGCTGTCCTAGCTGTCAGAATTTGGCCAATCAGCGCAAACCGGAAACGATAGCAAACGTAAACAAACATGTGAAAGGTATATCAGATACACTTCTTAAGACGGGAATCCTTGCTGACAAAAACTATAGTTTCTCTGATCGAGTATGCCCACCGAGTGTCACGAAAATCAGAAAATTTAGTGAAGAATTTAACTTAATTGTGAGCACACTAAAAGCCGATTGACCAAAAGGTCGAGGTCACAAACGTCGTCCCAAGGGTCAAGCGAATCTTGCCGACTGCAGTGCCTACGCCACAAAACTACTGGACATAAAAAATGTGGAAAAGTTGACACAGTCCGGCCAGGGAAAAAAGAAGAGGTGCAAGGAAATCGGAAGGATCTCAATTTTGCAGCCGGGTCTCCGAGAACGAGGACGCAAATCTCAATATCGACAATGTGGTTTCATTGGAACACTCAACTCGCGTGAAATTTGTTATGTTGTGAACGAGTAGCAAAGCAGACGTGAGAGTGCCAGATCAAAAGGAAATCATTGCGCTTCTAAAGAACGTTGCCCTAAAAAAAGGGCAGTTTGCTGCTAACGCCGTACCGAAGCACTCGGAATTAAGTCAATATATCCAGAAAGCTTTAATTTGTGGCGTAAGCTGAAAGATGTTCATATTTTTTTCGGCTGAGCCAACACCAAACAAAAGCTTGAATTTGGCCGACCTTGACTCTCCATCTGAAATATCGGCAATCGAAGCGGCAGGCATCCCCATTCTTCTTGCTTCTGCGATCAAGTAATCGATAATGATACTTTGCAATGGGCAAACAATGTTAGACTTTCGACTTTCAATTGCTGCAAAAGGTTGAAATATCAAACTTGTCCCAAATCTTCTAGGTTAAACTGCAAGAACATCGCTACTTTGAAGTAAAGCATTGGCGGCTTGACTTTGCTCGGGTTTTAATTCCAGAGAAAACCTAAGTTATTCAGAGAAATTCTCGCAACCTTCCCAAATAGAAACTCCGCCACCATTTTTGTGTTGTCAACCCGACGCACGCGAAGGGCAATGACGTAAGCACCAAATTCAATATCCACCAATCAGCATTTTGCGTTTAAAAATTTAACGCATAAATGAAAATTTCTGAGACATCGTTGCAAGCTCTCTCCTCTTTCTCCCTCCCGCCCCCCACCCTCTAGAGAGCTTGCTCGCAGGCTAGTGACGCTTTGGTGGGCGTTGCGGTCGTCGCTGCTAAGATCCCATGTCATCGCCAATGTCGTCGTCGTCGTTGTAGTTGTTGTCTTTGCTGTTGTATTTGTTCAGTTTTGTGATAGTTATCAATAGTTGCGTGCGCACGTTTTCTTCAGCGTTGAGATGCATGTCAAGCTGCCTGACAACAACAACATGGAAACATCTTCACAACCCGTTGGTAATTCCGTTTGGCCATTTTTGTGTTATTTTAGTGTAATATTTTGTAATATTTTAACACATGCATTAACTTATAAGGGTAAGAAGTGCTCTCCCGTTCTTCTGTTTATTGTGTTGCGGTGTTTTTGTGTCCGTGGATCCCAAAGTGTGACCATTCAAATCATTCAAATGAAACTTATTGAGCAGTACTTTCTTGTGGTGCTGTTTGTTATGCTGTACAAGTTGGTTCTACCTTTGAGTCTGTGGATGAAATCCTAAAGACTGACCATTCAGATAAAAGCTACTGAGCAGTACTTTCCTGTGGTGCTGTTTATTATGCTGTACAAGATGGTTCAATGAATAAATGAAATCCTAAAGTGCGACCATTCAAATGAAAGCTACTGAGCAGTACTTTCCTGTGGCGCTGTTTATTATGCTGTACAAGGTGGTTCTAACTTTGAGTCTGTGGATGAAATCCTAAAGTGTGATCATTCAAATGAAAGCTACTAAGCAGTACTTTCCTTTGGTGCTGTTTATTATGCGGTACAAGGTGGTTCTAACTTTGAGTCTGTGGATGAAATCCTAAAGTGTGATCATTCAAATGAAAGCTACTAAGCAGTACTTTCCTTTGGTGCTGTTTATTATGCGGTACAAGGTGATTCTAACTTTGAGTCTGTGGATGAAATCCTAAAGTGTGATCATTTAAATGAAAGCTACTGAGCAGTACTTTCCTGTGGCGCTGGTTGTTGTACTTTGCATGGTGGTTCTAACTTTCCCAACAGTTTTAAGAAAGAAAAACTTCTTAAGCTTTTTCATTAAAGCAATACAAATATCAATGTACTGACTTAATCTAATTACAGTTAACAGATATATTTCTTATTTTCCTTTAGATCTTATTAGTATTGGCGATCTTGAAGAAGGTGAGTGCTTGAGTTTCCTCGTAATTAGATATATTTGGTTTTTCTACATGTGAGTAGGAGCATGTTCTGCATTGCATGCCAGTACGCAAACGGTTTGAAAGTAAAGGGAAAATGGATTTAGGTACTCTAAAACTGTGTTCAGCTATCTTAAACGACGAAATTTGGTAAAAATAGGAGGGTAAATCGACAAATAATATAGTACACGTTCTGTTTATGAACCTTATGTGAGCCTCAAGATTGACGCATTTGAGGTTAATGACATCAAAAATACTCTATTTAAAATACTTATGCCATTGCATTGAACGCGGGATTCCTTGCCGTTACTTTGTAAAATCGGTCGAATTTCACAGGCATGTTTTGTAAAATTTGTTGTTTTGGAAACGTAGATTTGACAGGCGATCAAGCTTCATATTGCTCGCAAGTAATATATTTAAATGGACACTTTGCTTAAGCCGATTTTTGGGTATCCTTACATGCTGCATTGCTGGACAAGGCTGCTTGAAGGTGGAAAAGGTTAGGGGGGCTCAAAGGGAATTTCGCGAGCAAGAGAGGGGGAGAGGGGAGGGGAAGAGACCACTTTCCTCTCTATCCTCGTGCTTCTCAGTTCCTCTTCTCAAAACCTCCCCTCTCGTTCCCGTTTTGATGCCTGCCACACAAGCTTTCGCTGGAATCACGTTTACTTTATCGTTTGGTTCTTGCTGTACTTTTCAGTGACCAGGAAGGGATCAGTCAGGTCTCCTCAAGTCCCTAAACGGAGGAGCTTTGATCCTCGGCAAGGTTGGTGATATAGGACCCTTTAATATAGGAAGTCATTGAGGCAATTCTCAACTGAGTGCTGTAAAATCAAAACCTAAATAATAACTGTTGTCTATAACAAATCTAGGGCCGGAGCTTAAGCAATGACGACGGCGACGACAACGACAACGCTGCAAAACAATAGGTTTTAATGAGCAAAAACAATCGCTCTACACGTGCGTTTTACATTTTGGTACATTTCTTTGCCGTCCTCTGCAAAACAACAACGTGAAATGACCACATTTAAGGTTTTGTGGAGAACGTGAGTACACGGCAAACAGTTGCAATGAGCGAATCAGAATTCGTATAAAACAAATGTAGCCGACCAAAAGCGCGGGAAAATGCGTGCGAGCAAGCTACGTTTGGTTTGGGTTTGAGGCCCGGTTCATACGTCGAACTTTACATGAGCCGAACCTAATACCTATTAAGGTCGACCCAAATAATTAAGTTCGGCAGTTGATTCAGACGTCGAACCTAACTGAAGTCGAACTTAATTAAAGCTAAGGTGAGAAAGTAGATTTTCGTGGCCAGCGGCTGTTGTTTTTGCTCAACAAGATTCAAAATGGCGGGAAAGATGAATTCGCTTGTTTGGTAAAATAATAAAGATAGGCCAAGTACGGCTTCTCGGGTCGAGATAGGAAGAATATGACGTTTAAAGCTAATTTGCTCTTACCAGTTCGTCTTTCAAAGATCTCCCATTTCTGTACGAAAGTAAGGAAGGGTCTTTGTAGATCTCCCTTAGCAGAGGCTGATTTTC
>NW_028145677.1:0-18129 GCF_977016875.1 Pavona decussata
GTTTGAGTCTTTTAGTCGATCAGTGGACATCTCCGGCATCACTCAGGTCACAGAGAAGGCACGTTGGGCTCTGGCCTAAGTCGAACGGCCATCCAATGCACCCCCCAGTCCTGACTGAACGGCTTGACTTAATCCTCCTGAGGGGAAACAAGCCAAAAACACATTCCTAAGAATGATAACGATAATGATATGATAAGAGATTGGGTCAGGAAATTAATCCATTCAACTTGCCAGCTGGGATTAAACTTAACCCTCTGGTTGTCAAAATGCCTGAATCTGCAGTGAGTTTACTGCAATCAGTCACGATTCAGCCTCATTAGGGCCTAAGAGTGTTGAACATCCAATTTCTCCTTGTAATTTCAAAGACTATTCAACCCCCCAGGTCATGAGAATTAAGATTTTTATCAGCCAAGGTGGATTTTTTTTCTGATCTTTTAAACAACCAACACTCCCTAACCACAGTGTGGGGGCAATTAAGAGAGGAGAATTGGTTCTTTGATTCAATTTATCAGTGGACATATATGTATTCGAGACTTAAAATGGTCATGAGGTTCCATCGGTGGGCACAATTAATTTAGAACTTATTAATAATTATAATAATAATCAACCCTAACACTCATGAATGCAGTTCATTAAGAACTTTCAAACTTTTTAAACTGACTACTGAACTCAACTAACCTTCCAGTCCAGTTGATCATGCAAGCAGTGGGTCCATCTCACCCAGAAGGCACGTAGCCCTGGTGGCCTGCTTCTCGCGGCATGAATGCACCCCAGTCAGTCAGTGCTGAGTTGACGGCTTGACAGAAATAAATCCTTGTCAGAGGCTGACATCTGTCAGGCTGCAGACAGTCACAAGCAAAGCAAAACATCAAATCTGATTCTCATTAATGACTTTTTATAAGTGTGACACTGAGACTTTGGAGCAATACAAATTCAGATGGCTTTGCAAATAACAGAAAAATAAATTTAAAAAAAAAAAAAAAAAAAAGAAAACACACCCAAATTAATGATGGTGACGACGACGTGATGACAATATGAGACTGGTCGAACATTTCGAGCCAGTTCAAGACTGCAATCAATGTCTGCTTTTCTCAAAATAGATCAATCTTCTGTTGTCAGCTGCATGATACACTTAAGCTGAACAACTCTAAAATATATCCCCAGTGCAGAATTTTTTGATTTGCTTTAGATCGGTTTCAATCAAACTCCCAGCCTAGCTTAAAACATTCAACTTGCCAGCTGGGATTAAACTTAACCCTCTGGTTGTCAAAATGCCTGAATCTGCAGTGAGTTTACTGCAATCAGTCACGATTCAGCCTCATTAGGGCCTAAGAGTGTTGAACATCCAATTTCTCCTTGTAATTTCAAAGACTATTCAACCCCCCAGGTCATGAGAATTAAGATTTTTATCAGCCAAGGTGGATTTTTTTTCTGATCTTTTAAACAACCAACACTCCCTAACCACAGTGTGGGGGCAATTAAGAGAGGAGAATTGGTTCTTTGATTCAATTTATCAGTGGACATATATGTATTCGAGACTTAAAATGGTCATGAGGTTCCATCGGTGGGCACAATTAATTTAGAACTTATTAATAATTATAATAATAATCAACCCTAACACTCATGAATGCAGTTCATTAAGAACTTTCAAACTTTTTAACTGACTACTGAACTCAACTAACCTTCCAGTCCAGTTGATCATGCAAGCAGTGGGTCCATCTCACCCAGAAGGCACGTAGCCCTGGTGGCCTGCTTCTCGCGGCATGAATGCACCCCAGTCAGTCAGTGCTGAGTTGACGGCTTGACAGAAATAAATCCTTGTCAGAGGCTGACATCTGTCAGGCTGCAGACAGTCACAAGCAAAGCAAAACATCAAATCTGATTCTCATTAATGACTTTTTATAAGTGTGACACTGAGACTTTGGAGCAATACAAATTCAGATGGCTTTGCAAATAACAGAAAAATAAATTTAAAAAAAAAAAAAAAAAAGAAAACACACCCAAATTAATGATGGTGACGACGACGTGATGACAATATGAGACTGGGTCGAACATTTCGAGCCAGTTCAAGACTGCAATCAATGTCTGCTTTTCTCAAAATAGATCAATCTTCTGTTGTCAGCTGCATGATACACTTAAGCTGAACAACTCTAAAATATATCCCCAGTGCAGAATTTTTTGATTTGCTTTAGATCGGTTTCAATCAAACTCCCAGCTAGCTTAAAACATTCAACTTGCCAGCTGGGATTAAACTTAACCCTCTGGTTGTCAAAATGCCTGAATCTGCAGTGAGTTTACTGCAATCAGTCACGATTCAGCCTCATTAGGGCCTAAGAGTGTTGAACATCCAATTTCTCCTTGTAATTTCAAAGACTATTCAACCCCCCAGGTCATGAGAATTAAGATTTTTATCAGCCAAGGTGGATTTTTTTTCTGATCTTTTAAACAACCAACACTCCCTAACCACAGTGTGGGGGCAATTAAGAGAGGAGAATTGGTTCTTTGATTCAATTTATCAGTGGACATATATGTATTCGAGACTTAAAATGGTCATGAGGTTCCATCGGTGGGCACAATTAATTTAGAACTTATTAATAATTATAATAATAATCAACCCTAACACTCATGAATGCAGTTCATTAAGAACTTTCAAACTTTTTAAAACTGACTACTGAACTCAACTAACTTCCAGTCCAGTTGATCATGCAAGCAGTGGGTCCATCTCACCCAGAAGGCACGTAGCCCTGGTGGCCTGCTTCTCGCGGCATGAATGCACCCCAGTCAGTCAGTGCTGAGTTGACGGCTTGACAGAAATAAATCCTTGTCAGAGGCTGACATCTGTCAGGCTGCAGACAGTCACAAGCAAAGCAAAACATCAAATCTGATTCTCATTAATGACTTTTTATAAGTGTGACACTGAGACTTTGGAGCAATACAAATTCAGATGGCTTTGCAAATAACAGAAAAATAAATTTAAAAAAAAAAAAAAAAAAAGAAAACACACCCAAATTAATGATGGTGACGACGACGTGATGACAATATGAGACTGGGTCGAACATTTCGAGCCAGTTCAAGACTGCAATCAATGTCTGCTTTCTCAAAATAGATCAATCTTCTGTTGTCAGCTGCATGATACACTTAAGCTGAACAACTCTAAAATATATCCCCAGTGCAGAATTTTTTTGATTTGCTTTAGATCGGTTTCAATCAAACTCCCAGCCTAGCTTAAAACATTCAACTTGCCAGCTGGGATTAAACTTAACCCTCTGGTTGTCAAAATGCCTGAATCTGCAGTGAGTTTACTGCAATCAGTCACGATTCAGCCTCATTAGGGCCTAAGAGTGTTGAACATCCAATTTCTCCTTGTAATTTCAAAGACTATTCAACCCCCCAGGTCATGAGAATTAAGATTTTTATCAGCCAAGGTGGATTTTTTTTCTGATCTTTTAAACAACCAACACTCCCTAACCACAGTGTGGGGGCAATTAAGAGAGGAGAATTGGTTCTTTGATTCAATTTATCAGTGGACATATATGTATTCGAGACTTAAAATGGTCATGAGGTTCCATCGGTGGGCACAATTAATTTAGAACTTATTAATAATTATAATAATAATCAACCCTAACACTCATGAATGCAGTTCATTAAGAACTTTCAAACTTTTTAAACTGACTACTGAACTCAACTAACCTTCCAGTCCAGTTGATCATGCAAGCAGTGGGTCCATCTCACCCAGAAGGCACGTAGCCCTGGTGGCCTGCTTCTCGCGGCATGAATGCACCCCAGTCAGTCAGTGCTGAGTTGACGGCTTGACAGAAATAAATCCTTGTCAGAGGCTGACATCTGTCAGGCTGCAGACAGTCACAAGCAAAGCAAAACATCAAATCTGATTCTCATTAATGACTTTTTATAAGTGTGACACTGAGACTTTGGAGCAATACAAATTCAGATGGCTTTGCAAATAACAGAAAAATAAATTTAAAAAAAAAAAAAAAAAAAAAGAAAACACACCCAAATTAATGATGGTGACGACGACGTGATGACAATATGAGACTGGGTCGAACATTTCGAGCCAGTTCAAGACTGCAATCAATGTCTGCTTTTCTCAAAATAGATCAATCTTCTGTTGTCAGCTGCATGATACACTTAAGCTGAACAACTCTAAAATATATCCCCAGTGCAGAATTTTTTGATTTGCTTTAGATCGGTTTCAATCAAACTCCCAGCCTAGCTTAAAACATTCAACTTGCAGCTGGGATTAAACTTAACCCTCTGGTTGTCAAAATGCCTGAATCTGCAGTGAGTTTACTGCAATCAGTCACGATTCAGCCTCATTAGGGCCTAAGAGTGTTGAACATCCAATTTCTCCTTGTAATTTCAAAGACTATTCAACCCCCCAGGTCATGAGAATTAAGATTTTTATCAGCCAAGGTGATTTTTTTTCTGATCTTTTAAACAACCAACACTCCCTAACCACAGTGTGGGGGCAATTAAGAGAGGAGAATTGGTTCTTTGATTCAATTTATCAGTGGACATATATGTATTCGAGACTTAAAATGGTCATGAGGTTCCATCGGTGGGCACAATTAATTTAGAACTTATTAATAATTATAATAATAATCAACCCTAACACTCATGAATGCAGTTCATTAAGAACTTTCAAACTTTTTAAACTGACTACTGAACTCAACTAACCTTCCAGTCCAGTTGATCATGCAAGCAGTGGGTCCATCTCACCCAGAAGGCACGTAGCCCTGGTGGCCTGCTTCTCGCGGCATGAATGCACCCCAGTCAGTCAGTGCTGAGTTGACGGCTTGACAGAAATAAATCCTTGTCAGAGGCTGACATCTGTCAGGCTGCAGACAGTCACAAGCAAAGCAAAACATCAAATCTGATTCTCATTAATGACTTTTTATAAGTGTGACACTGAGACTTTGGAGCAATACAAATTCAGATGGCTTTGCAAATAACAGAAAAATAAATTTAAAAAAAAAAAAAAAAAAAAGAAAACACACCCAAATTAATGATGGTGACGACGACGTGATGACAATATGAGACTGGGTCGAACATTTCGAGCCAGTTCAAGACTGCAATCAATGTCTGCTTTTCTCAAAATAGATCAATCTTCTGTTGTCAGCTGCATGATACACTTAAGCTGAACAACTCTAAAATATATCCCCAGTGCAGAATTTTTTGATTTGCTTTAGATCGGTTTCAATCAAACTCCCAGCCTAGCTTAAAACATTCAACTTGCCAGCTGGGATTAAACTTAACCCTCTGGTTGTCAAAATGCCTGAATCTGCAGTGAGTTTACTGCAATCAGTCACGATTCAGCCTCATTAGGGCCTAAGAGTGTTGAACATCCAATTTCTCCTTGTAATTTCAAAGACTATTCAACCCCCCAGGTCATGAGAATTAAGATTTTTATCAGCCAAGGTGGATTTTTTTTCTGATCTTTTAAACAACCAACACTCCCTAACCACAGTGTGGGGGCAATTAAGAGAGGAGAATTGGTTCTTTGATTCAATTTATCAGTGGACATATATGTATTCGAGACTTAAAATGGTCATGAGGTTCCATCGGTGGGCACAATTAATTTAGAACTTATTAATAATTATAATAATAATCAACCCTAACACTCATGAATGCAGTTCATTAAGAACTTTCAAACTTTTTAAACTGACTACTGAACTCAACTAACCTTCCAGTCCAGTTGATCATGCAAGCAGTGGGTCCATCTCACCCAGAAGGCACGTAGCCCTGGTGGCCTGCTTCTCGCGGCATGAATGCACCCCAGTCAGTCAGTGCTGAGTTGACGGCTTGACAGAAATAAATCCTTGTCAGAGGCTGACATCTGTCAGGCTGCAGACAGTCACAAGCAAAGCAAAACATCAAATCTGATTCTCATTAATGACTTTTTATAAGTGTGACACTGAGACTTTGGAGCAATACAAATTCAGATGGCTTTGCAAATAACAGAAAAATAAATTTAAAAAAAAAAAAAAAAAAAAAGAAAACACACCCAAATTAATGATGGTGACGACGACGTGATGACAATATGAGACTGGGTCGAACATTTCGAGCCAGTTCAAGACTGCAATCAATGTCTGCTTTTCTCAAAATAGATCAATCTTCTGTTGTCAGCTGCATGATACACTTAAGCTGAACAACTCTAAAATATATCCCCAGTGCAGAATTTTTTGATTTGCTTTAGATCGGTTTCAATCAAACTCCCAGCCTAGCTTAAAACATTCAACTTGCCAGCTGGGATTAAACTTAACCCTCTGGTTGTCAAAATGCCTGAATCTGCAGTGAGTTTACTGCAATCAGTCACGATTCAGCCTCATTAGGGCCTAAGAGTGTTGAACATCCAATTTCTCCTTGTAATTTCAAAGACTATTCAACCCCCCAGGTCATGAGAATTAAGATTTTTATCAGCCAAGGTGGATTTTTTTTCTGATCTTTTAAACAACCAACACTCCCTAACCACAGTGTGGGGGCAATTAAGAGAGGAGAATTGGTTCTTTGATTCAATTTATCAGTGGACATATATGTATTCGAGACTTAAAATGGTCATGAGGTTCCATCGGTGGGCACAATTAATTTAGAACTTATTAATAATTATAATAATAATCAACCCTAACACTCATGAATGCAGTTCATTAAGAACTTTCAAACTTTTTAAACTGACTACTGAACTCAACTAACCTTCCAGTCCAGTTGATCATGCAAGCAGTGGGTCCATCTCACCCAGAAGGCACGTAGCCCTGGTGGCCTGCTTCTCGCGGCATGAATGCACCCCAGTCAGTCAGTGCTGAGTTGACGGCTTGACAGAAATAAATCCTTGTCAGAGGCTGACATCTGTCAGGCTGCAGACAGTCACAAGCAAAGCAAAACATCAAATCTGATTCTCATTAATGACTTTTTATAAGTGTGACACTGAGACTTTGGAGCAATACAAATTCAGATGGCTTTGCAAATAACAGAAAAATAAATTTAAAAAAAAAAAAAAAAAAAAGAAAACACACCCAAATTAATGATGGTGACGACGACGTGATGACAATATGAGACTGGGTCGAACATTTCGAGCCAGTTCAAGACTGCAATCAATGTCTGCTTTTCTCAAAATAGATCAATCTTCTGTTGTCAGCTGCATGATACACTTAAGCTGAACAACTCTAAAATATATCCCCAGTGCAGAATTTTTTGATTTGCTTTAGATCGGTTTCAATCAAACTCCCAGCCTAGCTTAAAACATTCAACTTGCCAGCTGGGATTAAACTTAACCCTCTGGTTGTCAAAATGCCTGAATCTGCAGTGAGTTTACTGCAATCAGTCACGATTCAGCCTCATTAGGGCCTAAGAGTGTTGAACATCCAATTTCTCCTTGTAATTTCAAAGACTATTCAACCCCCCAGGTCATGAGAATTAAGATTTTTATCAGCCAAGGTGGATTTTTTTTCTGATCTTTTAAACAACCAACACTCCCTAACCACAGTGTGGGGGCAATTAAGAGAGGAGAATTGGTTCTTTGATTCAATTTATCAGTGGACATATATGTATTCGAGACTTAAAATGGTCATGAGGTTCCATCGGTGGGCACAATTAATTTAGAACTTATTAATAATTATAATAATAATCAACCCTAACACTCATGAATGCAGTTCATTAAGAACTTTCAAACTTTTTAAACTGACTACTGAACTCAACTAACCTTCCAGTCCAGTTGATCATGCAAGCAGTGGGTCCATCTCACCCAGAAGGCACGTAGCCCTGGTGGCCTGCTTCTCGCGGCATGAATGCACCCCAGTCAGTCAGTGCTGAGTTGACGGCTTGACAGAAATAAATCCTTGTCAGAGGCTGACATCTGTCAGGCTGCAGACAGTCACAAGCAAAGCAAAACATCAAATCTGATTCTCATTAATGACTTTTTATAAGTGTGACACTGAGACTTTGGAGCAATACAAATTCAGATGGCTTTGCAAATAACAGAAAAATAAATTTAAAAAAAAAAAAAAAAAAAAGAAAACACACCCAAATTAATGATGGTGACGACGACGTGATGACAATATGAGACTGGGTCGAACATTTCGAGCCAGTTCAAGACTGCAATCAATGTCTGCTTTTCTCAAAATAGATCAATCTTCTGTTGTCAGCTGCATGATACACTTAAGCTGAACAACTCTAAAATATATCCCCAGTGCAGAATTTTTTGATTTGCTTTAGATCGGTTTCAATCAAACTCCCAGCCTAGCTTAAAACATTCAACTTGCCAGCTGGGATTAAACTTAACCCTCTGGTTGTCAAAATGCCTGAATCTGCAGTGAGTTTACTGCAATCAGTCACGATTCAGCCTCATTAGGGCCTAAGAGTGTTGAACATCCAATTTCTCCTTGTAATTTCAAAGACTATTCAACCCCCCAGGTCATGAGAATTAAGATTTTTATCAGCCAAGGTGGATTTTTTTTCTGATCTTTTAAACAACCAACACTCCCTAACCACAGTGTGGGGGCAATTAAGAGAGGAGAATTGGTTCTTTGATTCAATTTATCAGTGGACATATATGTATTCGAGACTTAAAATGGTCATGAGGTTCCATCGGTGGGCACAATTAATTTAGAACTTATTAATAATTATAATAATAATCAACCCTAACACTCATGAATGCAGTTCATTAAGAACTTTCAAACTTTTTAAACTGACTACTGAACTCAACTAACCTTCCAGTCCAGTTGATCATGCAAGCAGTGGGTCCATCTCACCCAGAAGGCACGTAGCCCTGGTGGCCTGCTTCTCGCGGCATGAATGCACCCCAGTCAGTCAGTGCTGAGTTGACGGCTTGACAGAAATAAATCCTTGTCAGAGGCTGACATCTGTCAGGCTGCAGACAGTCACAAGCAAAGCAAAACATCAAATCTGATTCTCATTAATGACTTTTTATAAGTGTGACACTGAGACTTTGGAGCAATACAAATTCAGATGGCTTTGCAAATAACAGAAAAATAAATTTAAAAAAAAAAAAAAAAAAAAGAAAACACACCCAAATTAATGATGTGGTGACGACGACGTGATGACAATATGAGACTGGGTCGAACATTTCGAGCCAGTTCAAGACTGCAATCAATGTCTGCTTTTCTCAAAATAGATCAATCTTCTGTTGTCAGCTGCATGATACACTTAAGCTGAACAACTCTAAAATATATCCCCAGTGCAGAATTTTTTGATTTGCTTTAGATCGGTTTCAATCAAACTCCCAGCCTAGCTTAAAACATTCAACTTGCCAGCTGGGATTAAACTTAACCCTCTGGTTGTCAAAATGCCTGAATCTGCAGTGAGTTTACTGCAATCAGTCACGATTCAGCCTCATTAGGGCCTAAGAGTGTTGAACATCCAATTTCTCCTTGTAATTTCAAAGACTATTCAACCCCCCAGGTCATGAGAATTAAGATTTTTATCAGCCAAGGTGGATTTTTTTTCTGATCTTTTAAACAACCAACACTCCCTAACCACAGTGTGGGGGCAATTAAGAGAGGAGAATTGGTTCTTTGATTCAATTTATCAGTGGACATATATGTATTCGAGACTTAAAATGGTCATGAGGTTCCATCGGTGGGCACAATTAATTTAGAACTTATTAATAATTATAATAATAATCAACCCTAACACTCATGAATGCAGTTCATTAAGAACTTTCAAACTTTTTAAACTGACTACTGAACTCAACTAACCTTCCAGTCCAGTTGATCATGCAAGCAGTGGGTCCATCTCACCCAGAAGGCACGTAGCCCTGGTGGCCTGCTTCTCGCGGCATGAATGCACCCCAGTCAGTCAGTGCTGAGTTGACGGCTTGACAGAAATAAATCCTTGTCAGAGGCTGACATCTGTCAGGCTGCAGACAGTCACAAGCAAAGCAAAACATCAAATCTGATTCTCATTAATGACTTTTTATAAGTGTGACACTGAGACTTTGGAGCAATACAAATTCAGATGGCTTTGCAAATAACAGAAAAATAAATTTAAAAAAAAAAAAAAAAAAAGAAAACACACCCAAATTAATGATGGTGACGACGACGTGATGACAATATGAGACTGGGTCGAACATTTCGAGCCAGTTCAAGACTGCAATCAATGTCTGCTTTTCTCAAAATAGATCAATCTTCTGTTGTCAGCTGCATGATACACTTAAGCTGAACAACTCTAAAATATATCCCCAGTGCAGAATTTTTTGATTTGCTTTAGATCGGTTTCAATCAAACTCCCAGCCTAGCTTAAAACATTCAACTTGCCAGCTGGGATTAAACTTAACCCTCTGGTTGTCAAAATGCCTGAATCTGCAGTGAGTTTACTGCAATCAGTCACGATTCAGCCTCATTAGGGCCTAAGAGTGTTGAACATCCAATTTCTCCTTGTAATTTCAAAGACTATTCAACCCCCCAGGTCATGAGAATTAAGATTTTTATCAGCCAAGGTGGATTTTTTTTCTGATCTTTTAAACAACCAACACTCCCTAACCACAGTGTGGGGGCAATTAAGAGAGGAGAATTGGTTCTTTGATTCAATTTATCAGTGGACATATATGTATTCGAGACTTAAAATGGTCATGAGGTTCCATCGGTGGGCACAATTAATTTAGAACTTATTAATAATTATAATAATAATCAACCCTAACACTCATGAATGCAGTTCATTAAGAACTTTCAAACTTTTTAAACTGACTACTGAACTCAACTAACCTTCCAGTCCAGTTGATCATGCAAGCAGTGGGTCCATCTCACCCAGAAGGCACGTAGCCCTGGTGCCTGCTTCTCGCGGCATGAATGCACCCCAGTCAGTCAGTGCTGAGTTGACGGCTTGACAGAAATAAATCCTTGTCAGAGGCTGACATCTGTCAGGCTGCAGACAGTCACAAGCAAAGCAAAACATCAAATCTGATTCTCATTAATGACTTTTTATAAGTGTGACACCTGAGACTTTGGAGCAATACAAATTCAGATGGCTTTGCAAATAACAGAAAATAAATTTAAAAAAAAAAAAAAAAAAAGAAAACACACCCAAATTAATGATGGTGACGACGACGTGATGACAATATGAGACTGGGTCGAACATTTCGAGCCAGTTCAAGACTGCAATCAATGTCTGCTTTTCTCAAAATAGATCAATCTTCTGTTGTCAGCTGCATGATACACTTAAGCTGAACAACTCTAAAATATATCCCCAGTGCAGAATTTTTTGATTTGCTTTAGATCGGTTTCAATCAAACTCCCAGCCTAGCTTAAAACATTCAACTTGCCAGCTGGGATTAAACTTAACCCTCTGGTTGTCAAAATGCCTGAATCTGCAGTGAGTTTACTGCAATCAGTCACGATTCAGCCTCATTAGGGCCTAAGAGTGTTGAACATCCAATTTCTCCTTGTAATTTCAAAGACTATTCAACCCCCCAGGTCATGAGAATTAAGATTTTTATCAGCCAAGGTGGATTTTTTTCTGATCTTTTAAACAACCAACACTCCCTAACCACAGTGTGGGGGCAATTAAGAGAGGAGAATTGGTTCTTTGATTCAATTTATCAGTGGACATATATGTATTCGAGACTTAAAATGGTCATGAGGTTCCATCGGTGGGCACAATTAATTTAGAACTTATTAATAATTATAATAATAATCAACCCTAACACTCATGAATGCAGTTCATTAAGAACTTTCAACTTTTTAAACTGACTACTGAACTCAACTAACCTTCCAGTCCAGTTGATCATGCAAGCAGTGGGTCCATCTCACCCAGAAGGCACGTAGCCCTGGTGGCCTGCTTCTCGCGGCATGAATGCACCCAGTCAGTCAGTGCTGAGTTGACGGCTTGACAGAAATAAATCCTTGTCAGAGGCTGACATCTGTCAGGCTGCAGACAGTCACAAGCAAAGCAAAACATCAAATCTGATTCTCATTAATGACTTTTTATAAGTGTGACACTGAGACTTTGGAGCAATACAAATTCAGATGGCTTTGCAAATAACAGAAAAATAAATTTAAAAAAAAAAAAAAAAAAAAGAAAACACACCCAAATTAATGATGGTGACGACGACGTGATGACAATATGAGACTGGGTCGAACATTTCGAGCCAGTTCAAGACTGCAATCAATGTCTGCTTTTCTCAAAATAGATCAATCTTCTGTTGTCAGCTGCATGATACACTTAAGCTGAACAACTCTAAAATATATCCCCAGTGCAGAATTTTTTGATTTGCTTTAGATCGGTTTCAATCAAACTCCCAGCCTAGCTTAAAACATTCAACTTGCCAGCTGGGATTAAACTTAACCCTCTGGTTGTCAAAATGCCTGAATCTGCAGTGAGTTTACTGCAATCAGTCACGATTCAGCCTCATTAGGGCCTAAGAGTGTTGAACATCCAATTTCTCCTTGTAATTTCAAAGACTATTCAACCCCCCAGGTCATGAGAATTAAGATTTTTATCAGCCAAGGTGGATTTTTTTTCTGATCTTTTAAACAACCAACACTCCCTAACCACAGTGTGGGGGCAATTAAGAGAGGAGAAATTGGTTCTTTGATTCAATTTATCAGTGGACATATATGTATTCGAGACTTAAAATGGTCATGAGGTTCCATCGGTGGGCACAATTAATTTAGAACTTATTAATAATTATAATAATAATCAACCCTAACACTCATGAATGCAGTTCATTAAGAACTTTCAAACTTTTAAACTGACTACTGAACTCAACTAACCTTCCAGTCCAGTTGATCATGCAAGCAGTGGGTCCATCTCACCCAGAAGGCACGTAGCCCTGGTGGCCTGCTTCTCGCGGCATGAATGCACCCCAGTCAGTCAGTGCTGAGTTGACGGCTTGACAGAAATAAATCCTTGTCAGAGGCTGACATCTGTCAGGCTGCAGACAGTCACAAGCAAAGCAAAACATCAAATCTGATTCTCATTAATGACTTTTTATAAGTGTGACACTGAGACTTTGGAGCAATACAAATTCAGATGGCTTTGCAAATAACAGAAAAATAAATTTAAAAAAAAAAAAAAAAAAAAGAAAACACACCCAAATTAATGATGGTGACGACGACGTGATGACAATATGAGACTGGGTCGAACATTTCGAGCCAGTTCAAGACTGCAATCAATGTCTGCTTTTCTCAAAATAGATCAATCTTCTGTTGTCAGCTGCATGATACACTTAAGCTGAACAACTCTAAAATATATCCCCAGTGCAGAATTTTTTGATTTGCTTTAGATCGGTTTCAATCAAACTCCCAGCCTAGCTTAAAACATTCAACTTGCCAGCTGGGATTAAACTTAACCCTCTGGTTGTCAAAATGCCTGAATCTGCAGTGAGTTTACTGCAATCAGTCACGATTCAGCCTCATTAGGGCCTAAGAGTGTTGAACATCCAATTTCTCCTTGTATTTCAAAGACTATTCAACCCCCCAGGTCATGAGAATTAAGATTTTTATCAGCCAAGGTGGATTTTTTTTCTGATCTTTTAAAACAACCAACACTCCCTAACCACAGTGTGGGGGCAATTAAGAGAGGAGAATTGGTTCTTTGATTCAATTTATCAGTGGACATATATGTATTCGAGACTTAAAATGGTCATGAGGTTCCATCGGTGGGCACAATTAATTTAGAACTTATTAATAATTATAATAATAATCAACCCTAACACTCATGAATGCAGTTCATTAAGAACTTTCAAACTTTTTAAACTGACTACTGAACTCAACTAACCTTCCAGTCCAGTTGATCATGCAAGCAGTGGGTCCATCTCACCCAGAAGGCACGTAGCCCTGGTGGCCTGCTTCTCGCGGCATGAATGCACCCCAGTCAGTCAGTGCTGAGTTGACGGCTTGACAGAAATAAATCCTTGTCAGAGGCTGACATCTGTCAGGCTGCAGACAGTCACAAGCAAAGCAAAACATCAAATCTGATTCTCATTAATGACTTTTTATAAGTGTGACACTGAGACTTTGGAGCAATACAAATTCAGATGGCTTTGCAAATAACAGAAAAATAAATTTAAAAAAAAAAAAAAAAAAAAAGAAAACACACCCAAATTAATGATGGTGACGACGACGTGATGACAATATGAGACTGGGTCGAACATTTCGAGCCAGTTCAAGACTGCAATCAATGTCTGCTTTTCTCAAAATAGATCAATCTTCTGTTGTCAGCTGCATGATACACTTAAGCTGAACAACTCTAAAATATATCCCCAGTGCAGAATTTTTGATTTGCTTTAGATCGGTTTCAATCAAACTCCCAGCCTAGCTTAAAACATTCAACTTGCCAGCTGGGATTAAACTTAACCCTCTGGTTGTCAAAATGCCTGAATCTGCAGTGAGTTTACTGCAATCAGTCACGATTCAGCCTCATTAGGGCCTAAGAGTGTTGAACATCCAATTTCTCCTTGTAATTTCAAAGACTATTCAACCCCCCAGGTCATGAGAATTAAGATTTTTATCAGCCAGGTGGATTTTTTTTCTGATCTTTTAAACAACCAACACTCCCTAACCACAGTGTGGGGGCAATTAAGAGAGGAGAATTGGTTCTTTGATTCAATTTATCAGTGGACATATATGTATTCGAGACTTAAAATGGTCATGAGGTTCCATCGGTGGGCACAATTAATTTAGAACTTATTAATAATTATAATAATAATCAACCCTAACACTCATGAATGCAGTTCATTAAGAACTTTCAAACTTTTTAAACTGACTACTGAACTCAACTAACCTTCCAGTCCAGTTGATCATGCAAGCAGTGGGGTCCATCTCACCCAGAAGGCACGTAGCCCTGGTGGCCTGCTTCTCGCGGCATGAATGCACCCCAGTCAGTCAGTGCTGAGTTGACGGCTTGACAGAAATAAATCCTTGTCAGAGGCTGACATCTGTCAGGCTGCAGACAGTCACAAGCAAAGCAAAACATCAAATCTGATTCTCATTAATGACTTTTTATAAGTGTGACACTGAGACTTTGGAGCAATACAAATTCAGATGGCTTTGCAAATAACAGAAAAATAAATTTAAAAAAAAAAAAAAAAAAAGAAAAACACACCCAAATTAATGATGGTGACGACGACGTGATGACAATATGAGACTGGGTCGAACATTTCGAGCCAGTTCAAGACTGCAATCAATGTCTGCTTTTCTCAAAATAGATCAATCTTCTGTTGTCAGCTGGCATGATACACTTAAGCTGAACAACTCTAAAATATATCCCCAGTGCAGAATTTTTTGATTTGCTTTAGATCGGTTTCAATCAAACTCCCAGCCTAGCTTAAAACATTCAACTTGCCAGCTGGGATTAAACTTAACCCTCTGGTTGTCAAAATGCCTGAATCTGCAGTGAGTTTACTGCAATCAGTCACGATTCAGCCTCATTAGGGCCTAAGAGTGTTGAACATCCAATTTCTCCTTGTAATTTCAAAGACTATTCAACCCCCCAGGTCATGAGAATTAAGATTTTTATCAGCCAAGGTGGATTTTTTTTCTGATCTTTTAAAACAACCAACACTCCCTAACCACAGTGTGGGGGCAATTAAGAGAGGAGAATTGGTTCTTTGATTCAATTTATCAGTGGACATATATGTATTCGAGACTTAAAATGGTCATGAGGTTCCATCGGTGGGCACAATTAATTTAGAACTTATTAATAATTATAATAATAATCAACCCTAACACTCATGAATGCAGTTCATTAAGAACTTTCAAACTTTTTAAACTGACTACTGAACTCAACTAACCTTCCAGTCCAGTTGATCATGCAAGCAGTGGGTCCATCTCACCCAGAAGGCACGTAGCCCTGGTGGCCTGCTTCTCGCGGCATGAATGCACCCCAGTCAGTCAGTGCTGAGTTGACGGCTTGACAGAAATAAATCCTTGTCAGAGGCTGACATCTGTCAGGCTGCAGACAGTCACAAGCAAAGCAAAACATCAAATCTGATTCTCATTAATGACTTTTTATAAGTGTGACACTGAGACTTTGGAGCAATACAAATTCAGATGGCTTTGCAAATAACAGAAAAATAAATTTAAAAAAAAAAAAAAAAAAAGAAAACACACCCAAATTAATGATGGTGACGACGACGTGATGACAATATGAGACTGGGTCGAACATTTCGAGCCAGTTCAAGACTGCAATCAATGTCTGCTTTTCTCAAAATAGATCAATCTTCTGTTGTCAGCTGCATGATACACTTAAGCTGAACAACTCTAAAATATATCCCCAGTGCAGAATTTTTTGATTTGCTTTAGATCGGTTTCAATCAAACTCCCAGCCTAGCTTAAAACATTCAACTTGCCAGCTGGGATTAAACTTAACCCTCTGGTTGTCAAAATGCCTGAATCTGCAGTGAGTTTACTGCAATCAGTCACGATTCAGCCTCATTAGGGCCTAAGAGTGTTGAACATCCAATTTCTCCTTGTAATTTCAAAGACTATTCAACCCCCCAGGTCATGAGAATTAAGATTTTTATCAGCCAAGGTGGATTTTTTTTCTGATCTTTTAAACAACCAAACACTCCCTAACCACAGTGTGGGGGCAATTAAGAGAGGAGAATTGGTTCTTTGATTCAATTTATCAGTGGACATATATGTATTCGAGACTTAAAATGGTCATGAGGTTCCATCGGTGGGCACAATTAATTTAGAACTTATTAATAATTATAATAATAATCAACCCTAACACTCATGAATGCAGTTCATTAAGAACTTTCAAACTTTTTAAACTGACTACTGAACTCAACTAACCTTCCAGTCCAGTTGATCATGCAAGCAGTGGGTCCATCTCACCCAGAAGGCACGTAGCCCCTGGTGGCCTGCTTCTCGCGGCATGAATGCACCCAGTCAGTCAGTGCTGAGTTGACGGCTTGACAGAAATAAATCCTTGTCAGAGGCTGACATCTGTCAGGCTGCAGACAGTCACAAGCAAAGCAAAACATCAAATCTGATTCTCATTAATGACTTTTTATAAGTGTGACACTGAGACTTTGGAGCAATACAAATTCAGATGGCTTTGCAAATAACAGAAAAATAAATTTAAAAAAAAAAAAAAAAAAAGAAAACACACCCAAATTAATGATGGTGACGACGACGTGATGACAATATGAGACTGGGTCGAACATTTCGAGCCAGTTCAAGACTGCAATCAATGTCTGCTTTTCTCAAAATAGATCAATCTTCTGTTGTCAGCTGCATGATACACTTAAGCTGAACAACTCTAAAATATATCCCCAGTGCAGAATTTTTTGATTTGCTTTAGATCGGTTTCAATCAAACTCCCAGCCTAGCTTAAAACATTCAACTTGCCAGCTGGGATTAAACTTAACCCTCTGGTTGTCAAAATGCCTGAATCTGCAGTGAGTTTACTGCAATCAGTCACGATTCAGCCTCATTAGGGCCTAAGAGTGTTGAACATCCAATTTCTCCTTGTAATTTCAAAGACTATTCAACCCCCCAGGTCATGAGAATTAAGATTTTTATCAGCCAAGGTGGATTTTTTTTCTGATCTTTTAAACAACCAACACTCCCTAACCACAGTGTGGGGGCAATTAAGAGAGGAGAATTGGTTCTTTGATTCAATTTATCAGTGGACATATATGTATTCGAGACTTAAAATGGTCATGAGGTTCCATCGGTGGGCACAATTAATTTAGAACTTATTAATAATTATAATAATAATCAACCCTAACACTCATGAATGCAGTTCATTAAGAACTTTCAAACTTTTTAACTGACTACTGAACTCAACTAACCTTCCAGTCCAGTTGATCATGCAAGCAGTGGGTCCCATCTCACCCAGAAGGCACGTAGCCCTGGTGGCCTGCTTCTCGCGGCATGAATGCACCCCAGTCAGTCAGTGCTGAGTTGACGGCTTGACAGAAATAAATCCTTGTCAGAGGCTGACATCTGTCAGGCTGCAGACAGTCACAAGCAAAGCAAAACATCAAATCTGATTCTCATTAATGACTTTTTATAAGTGTGACACTGAGACTTTGGAGCAATACAAATTCAGATGGCTTTGCAAATAACAGAAAAATAAATTTAAAAAAAAAAAAAAAAAAAAGAAAACACACCCAAATTAATGATGGTGACGACGACGTGATGACAATAT
>NW_028145678.1:0-80000 GCF_977016875.1 Pavona decussata
GTTAAAGAGCACTTTTACTCGTGTGATCGTCGGAAAACATGAACGTATTTTCCCCTCTCTGGTAATTCACGTGCTCGAGGTTCACTTAAGGTATATGTGAGTATAAAAATGCTGCAGGGAGTGCAAGTATAATACACAGTAACAAAAATTTATGCTTGCGATGAGTCAGCTTTGTTGAAGACAGATGTAGCTTCGCAAAATGTCGTATTCAAATGTTAGTTGTGATGTTTATTTTCTGTAGCAATCAATATGCATTATTTTCTCACGGCTTTAGGAAGTTTATACAATAAAGAATTGAAAAAATGTCACTTGTGAAATGTTCGTGGCTAGTCTGACGCGGCGTTTCGTCTCGGCCAAGAGACTCTTCAGAGACCTTTAGAATTTGTAGGCAAACTCGTTGAGCATCGCGCTCAAAGTCCCGTTCGCAAATTCAAGATGTTAGCAGTCTGGCCCTCTATCGCAGAAAGATTCCCAACCGCACGTACACGAGTTGAAATTTATACAATAAAGAATTGAAAAAATGTCACTTGTGAAATGTTCGTGGCTAGTCTGACGCGGCGTTTCGTCTCGGCCAAGAGACTCTTCAGAGACCTTTAGAATTTGTAGGCAAACTCGTTGAGCATCGCGCTCAAAGTCCCATTCGCAAATTCAAGATGTTAGCAGTCTGGCCCTCTATCGCAGAAGGATTCCCAACCGCACGTACACGAGTTGAAATTTATACAATAAAGAATTGAAAAAATGTCACTTGTGAAATGTTCGTGGCTAGTCTGACGCGGCGTTTCGTCTCGGCCAAGAGACTCTTCAGAGACCTTTAGAATTTGTAGGCAAACTCGTTGAGCATCGCGCTCAAAGTCCCGTTCGCAAATTCAAGATGTTAGCAGTCTGGCCCTCTATCGCAGAAGGATTCCCAACCGCACGTACACGAGTTGAAATTTATACAATAAAGAATTGAAAAAATGTCACTTGTGAAATGTTCGTGGCTAGTCTGACGCGCATTTTTTCAATTCTTTATTGTATAAATTTCAACTCGTGTACGTGCGGTTGGGAATCCTTCTGCGATAGAGGGCCAGACTGCTAACATCTTGAATTTGCGAACGGGACTTTGAGCGCGATGCTCAACGAGTTTCCCTACAAATTCTAAAGGTCTCTGAAGAGTCTCTTGGCCGAGACGAAACGCCGCGTCAGACTAGCCACGAACATTTCACAAGTGACACTTTAGGAAGTTATTAACAAAATACGAGACGTATTTGCAACATAAATAGAATATGATGATCTTTCTGTTTGCTTTGGTCGGTCGCTTGCTTGATTATACGCATGCAAAATTGTAGACAATCATTACCATTGGACTAAGTGATTTTAGGTGACATGACATATGCTAATTCTAGTGGGTACCTTTTCTGGTGGGTTGTTATTCGATTTTCTTTTTTCCTTCTAAGTGATATTTTGATTGGTTTTCAGCTATCATCTTGGTCAAACTACCTGTCATTACCGGACGTAAGTATAAGCTTGTACTCATTAGACATTACATCAGTGTACTTTGTAATTAAATTTACCTTAAAGCTTAGTGTTGGGTAATTCAGATAGTGTATTTAGTCCCACATATAGCAGCTAAAAAACTGAATTTTGTGTGGTTCATGATACCTACTACAACGGCGTCTGAAAAAATAACGAATTAAAACAGAAGTATTCCCCTTCATGGCCAAATCAAATTATTTACAAAGAATCTTAAAGAGGGGGGGGGGGGGGGGGTATATCAGATTGATATTTTTTGGTATGCATTAGCAAATAGACACCCAAGCCTAACGTGATACTTACCGTGGAAAGTTGAACGTTGAATACTGCTTTTTAACTCCGATTTTCTGTATAAACTAAAGGCCACCAGTTCATCTGCTTCGTTTGAACATGTAGATGAGCTTTCCCAACCAATTTTAAATAAAATCTCCAGGCTTAGGCATTGGTGTACTTCGGTAAGCAAGGTTTCTTAGTCGCATTTTCAACAGCTTTCCTGGAGGTGTGAGCGAATCAGACATCGACCAAAAAAAGCAGTACCTTGCTATAATGAAGTCTAGCTAAACGTATTCGTTCGGATTCTAGTAAATCTCTAATACTCTACGCTTTTGTGACATTTTTGTGCTCTGCTTATATGTTTAACAGAGTGTGGTGGTAGCGTAAGGAACATTGACTTGGCATACGGCCAAAATGGTGTAATCCGCAGTCCTAACTACCCTTACAGTTACGGAAGCCACGAGAATTGCAAATGGCTTATAAGAGCACCCTATCGTCAGAAAGTACTCATCTACTTCACATCACTTGATTTGAGGGCCTGCTGCAGTTGTGATTATGTGCAAATCTACGACGGAAGTAACTATTTTGGCAGAGTTTTGACCAAAGGATGTAACAGTTCCTTTCCTCCACCGGTACATTCTTCCGACAGAAACATCTATATGGAATTTAGATCTGATTGGACGCAGCAGGGACAAGGATTTGAAGCACATTACGAAACACTTCGGAAAGTTTCAGGTTGGTGAAAAAGTCTAGTTGTATTTCTATTGAATAAACGAGGAAACTCTAAACCTTGGTTACTTTTGGCCAGTTCATAAGTCACTAATTCTTTCAAAGGTCCTACAGACTGTTTGGTTGGTATTTAGAATTATCATCTTTTTCCCTCAAAAAGTAGACATTACTTGCATGTTTGAAACCCTGGTGTTTCAACATAAATAACTATAATGTTTTGCAAATTGTGCATTGAAGGACTTTTAACCTTGAGGGCCGACAACCGTAATATTAATATTTCCTAACAACTTTGACCAACTCACCCCTCTGGAAGTAATTTACAATTCTCTCTGTGATGGGGGGATGGATATTTTAGGGAACAACACATTTTAGATCCTGCTAGACATGTAGGACAGTTTTCACGTTGAGTTTTTGATTATTTTTTTCCACAAATTATCTTGTACATGGCCTAAAACCAAGGAAACCAGGCGGCATCATGGATGAAGTCTTCACCTTACACAATAATAAAACAATCCTTTAAGGTTATATTATCATCTCTTTTGTTGAAACATAATCACAAAAAGGATGACCATATTTAACAGTGCTATAAAATTACCACACACTTTTTTCAAATGGAAATTTGTATATAACACACTTTTCAAAGGCACAAGACCCTTATTTCTCTGTTTCGTCGCTGGCACTTCTGCACGTGTTGAGGTTGTTGGTCAGTGGAGATATTTGGCTTTCAAATAAGACAATTTTAGGCCGTTTCTGAAAATGACGAAAATAACTCTTTATCCAAGAGGCGTGGACCTTAACAAAACAAAGAACCTCTTAACAATAATAATAATAATAATAATAATAATAATAATAATAATAATTTTTTTAATAATAATAATTATAATAATACTTAACAATTATTCCATGAGCGTGCGTTGGATATGAGATGGTTAACTGGCAATGAGGCGCGAAGCGCCGAGTTGGCTATAACTAATCTCATATCCAACAAGCGCGAATGGAATAATTGTTTTATTAAATTCTCCGCGTTTGGACATTGCTGTTAAAGTTTACTGAATTTTTTTTATTTTATGAAAAAATTTCTTTCAAATTTAAACGACCGGATGTTGAGGCAACCTCCGACCAAAGCGCGCGAAACCTAATGATCACATGACACGCGCAGCGCTTTGCAAACGGAGTTGAATGAAAAATCGAAAGCGAAGAAAATCGGACACAGTCGGACGACTAAAATTCAAGAAACGTTTAAATGTACGAATTATAACCTTTCTGAGACTAGCATTCACGTGCTTTTGAAGTTCCAGCTCATCGAGAAGCGTAATAGTTGAGCACATTTGAGCAAATGTTTTGCTGTGTAGTGCCGAGCGAAGAAAGAGATCAGGGCAATGACGACTTTTTTCATGCTGAACTGAATTCCTCGCGGACGATTTAAAACGCTTCAGGCAAGTCCAAGTGTACGAGGTACAACCTCACTGAGACAAGCATTCAGTGCAAGTTTTTAAACTTCAAGCTTATTTGAGAAGCGTAAGAGCTGTGCACATTAGTGCAAATGTTTTGCTGAGTGGTGCCGAGCGACGGAAACGAACATTATGGCCGCCGCTCGTACGGATTTCATAGATGAACCATCTTAAGTCCTCGTAAATTCGTAAAAACATAAAGGCAGGCATGAAGCTCTTCCTAAGAAATTTCTTCGATTGGCTTTAACCTCTCACTGCCAGGATTTGCAAGCCACCTTAAAATTTTTGAAGGTAACCGGTTGTTATTGTTGTTGTTATGTGATCTAAAAAATCGTAAAATCTTGCAATTTTTCTGATTTGAAAGGAAACTTCAGAGATACGTAGCATTAAATAGTGTCATACCGAACTTTGTTGCTTTTATTGTTGTTATATTGAGATGGCATTGTTTGGTATTTCTTTCTTTTCCTTTTTTTTTTCTACATTTTTCCGAAGAAACTTTCGCTTCCCGCCGAAAAAAAAATTAGCTTAGCGACACCTGGGGCTTTCATTTTCCATATAAGGTCAAACTACGGTATACGAGCTGATAACCAAGACTTAGTAAACCAATCAGAACGCTAGAAATGCAATATCCGAGGCTGAGAATTTAATAATTATTATTATTATGGGCAGTAAAACTATCTGTATGCACAGTATAAGAAAGCACCACAGGGCGCGTAGCGTAATCTGTGAGCCAAGCGAAACTTAAAATATCACGTGAATAAATCAATAAAATTATATACATATATAAAAAAAATATAATATATATAAAAATCTATAAAAGTCATTATTATTATTTTATTATTATTATTATTATTATTATTATTATTATTATTATTATTATTATTATTATTATAATGCACAGTAAAACTATCTGTATGCACAGTATAAGAAGCACCACAGGGCGCGTAGCGTAGCCTGTGAGCCAAGCGAAACTTAAAATATCACGTACATAAATCAATAAAATATATATACATATATGAAAAATATAAAATATATAAAAATATATAAAAGCCATAGTCTGAAAATATAAATTATATAAAAATATCTAAAAGTCATAGTTTATATAAAAATGTATAAAAGTCATAGCTGGTCTATTCATGGCTGGTCTATCACTTGGTATAATAAAACATCATGTTACTACTTTGAAATTTCTTGCAATGTTCAGCGTCGCCGATAAAACCGCCTTCTGCATTTTCTCTAGGACTTGAGTAGTCTTCCGCCCAACCAGTGATCGCACACTAATCTCTGTCTCTTCCGACCAGCCGCCTAGCACATCCATGATAATGTTATACTGGTGCACCTCATATCCTTTATATTGCTCCTTCAGTTCCCACCTCAACGGACCATACTTCATGGTTTTCTCCTCGCTCTTCTTCTCTCGATTACTAATCCATGGACAACTCATCTCTATGGTCATGACTTTCTTGCTCTCATGATTCACAACCCTCGCATCGACCTGGTTGGCTCGCACCTCCTGATGATCTGCATACACAGGGACATCCCACCACCCTTCTACTTGTTCTGACTTGTACACCGGCTTTGGCATCACTGGCGAGTGCCATGGTGGTACTTCGTCAAGAAGATCTTGGTCACGTAGGAGCTCGTAGAACAGGACTTTTAAAGCCATGTTACGTCTGAACAAATACTTGTTCTGAGCTAGTGCAGAACACCCGGCCAGAATGTGCGGGACACTTTCACATAGCCTTCACTTCACATCCCCGGGACAACTCGTGTTTGTCTTCTTACTAGAGTATAGCTTTGTGGGCAAAAGTTGCTCGTACAGTTCAAAGACACCAGCAATAGTGTGCGAGGGGCATGATCTCCATTTATTCAGCCAACTGAAACACTCATTCTTGCACAGCTGTAAATCAGACTTCCTCTCATTCAGCAACTTTCCCTGCCATTCTAGTCCACGTACTTCCTTCTCAAACTTCTTCTCCACACATTCTTTCAATACTTCCTTGACTCGGTACGATGGGATGATCCCCCCGTTGCTCATAGCACCTACAGGAGCTGGGTGATCAAGGTGTAAGTTGACGCCCAGATCCTCCGCAAACTTTGCAGCATTATTATTATTATTATTATTATCATTTTTATTATTATTATTATTATTATTATTATTATTGTTGTTGTTGTTGTTGTTGTTGTTGTTGTTATTATTATTATTATTAGTATTGTTATTATTATTATTATTATTATTATTATTATTATTATTATTATTATTATTATTATTATTATTAAATAGTCAGGAGGCTCCTTTTACCGTGCATGGTGGTATCATAGTTAATTGGTATTCAGGGAGGGTCTGAATTTAAATAGCACGTTGTAATATTCCCGTTCCACGAATCTTTTTGTCTGACTGTTCAAGTAAGATAGGTAATTGATATGCCAAAATGCCTTTTTTCAAGGGTTCCCCTATAACTCCCAAAGAATATTGTTTTTGGACATGTTATGGACTTGTGGTACTCAGCCTTTGTACCAAGTTTGAGCCAAATCGGTGATTTGTAGTATTTTTTACCTCCTGCCTTGTGTCATGTTTAGATAGCACCGAAATAATTTCGGCGGAAAACTCGCATTGAGTGGACATTAAAGGAATTTGTACCGGCTTACTACTGGTGAGTCATTACTGGCCAGCGGAACCCTAGGGTCCACCTTCCGAGGATAACCATGAGTAATTTGCTTAGTCTTTTACACAACATTTCTTGGTCGTCACTCAACGCTCCAACCAAGAATGGCTGCGCAGAGGACCATAAGTTACTATAGAGATAACTAGTTTTCTAAATCTGTCTTGTGGATTGGTTCTGCTGTTGCTACAACGTATTAATTACAATGAAACTCTGATGCACATAATGATAATATTTTTTGGCACTTCAAAGAATTCTAAACATCAACGGACATAGTGCCTCTCTCAAAAGGGGTACGCTAAAAGTTGCTTAAAAGATCTTACACTATCTTAATGTAGATATTTTTAGGGTTATTTTCTCGGGAAGAAAAAAATCAAATAAAACAAAATAAAAAAATAAATAAACAAGGATAGGGAAATGGGTGTAGTATAATGTAAAATAAATCTTAATAACATTAAAATTTGAGCTACGCATCGAAATCGAGAGAGACAACTGTCAATAGTTTTAGGAATAAGCTTAGAGGGGTACTTTTAGACAAATTTAAGAGGGAGGAATGATATCCTAATGATTTGCAATTGTAACTTTAAATAATTTGTATATGTTTTTATTTTTATCCTTTTCTTTGTAATTGGCACTGAAAAGCCCCTTTGGGGAAGTGGTAAACGTATGTAAACGTATGTATAAACGTATGTATGTATGTATGTATGTATGTATGTATGTACAACTAAACCGTCCAAATAGCTTAATGAATGAAAGAACAGCCATGACTGTGAGTGAACAACAAACAGACAATAGAGTCATGCTAGTCTGTGCGTTGGTATGGCACGGACGCGAACAGCCGCATGAGAGATCTTCGGCAAAATAGGCCCACTCTTAGACAAAGCAAACAGACAACTGAAACTGCATCCTATCCACTCAACAGACCGCAAAGCAAACGAACAAAATTGACAACCTCTCATGGACTAATTGGATGGAAGGATGGATGGATGGATATCTGTATTTAAACACAGCATTTTATTAAATTGTAATACAAGAAATGTTAAAATTTGGTTTAGATAAAATCCGTATATAGATTAGTTAAACTTTTACACTACTTAAGAAACTACGAGCTATTTGGACGATTTGTTGACGGCAATAGTGAAAATAACTTCAGTTTACTCTTAGATCTATCCAGGGATTTTTCTTCCTTAAGAGCTTTTGGAAGATTGTTCCAAACTTTTGCCCCCGTAAATGCAAAAGTATATTCGAAATAGTTAGTTTTATTTTTAGGGAGCTCAAAGTTCATCTTAGAACAACGTAATCCGTAATCGCTTAGTGAACTAGTACGAGTAAACATGTCAGACAAATATGACGGCGTCCGTCCATTGATGGATGGACAGCGACACAATGATCGTGTCACCATGAACGAGCACCAAGATGGCCTGAGGTATGGCATGAATGAGAACAGCCGGATGAAGGGTATGCCACCAGAGTATATGTTGATTGAGACATCCTATGGTGGCCACTTTGTGGGATTTCCAGACTGGAATAATGTATTCAAACTACATCTAATGTAGAGCCAAGACAAGGAAATGGAGGATTATTTTGCATCTGAAAAACATGATCAAACGATGACAAGTGAAATGAATCAAAACGTCATCTTTGTGTACTGCTGATTTCTTCTTTTGTAGGAAGAAGGCCTTTTTTTAAGTTTAAATCTTAAAGCGTGTGTTGACTGGAAACCAAAAGTAGGCCCTGGAGCGGTAATCAAATAAATCAAGAAGGATCCAAGTTAAAATTTAGCAAGACCTCAGTGTTTTCAGGATTATTAATCAATATGAGACTTGAATCAGTAAGTAACTAATTAATTTTTCTTGCCCTGTTCTATTTTAGCCACAACTGTTAAAGCCGCTGCCATTGCCGTTCCCCTTGTTGTCGGAGTTGTCCTTTTTGGGATTATCTTTGCTGTCATCAACCTCACTAAGATAACCCGCTCTCCAGGGCCCGCTGGAATATCATCTGCAAATCAACCTTCTGCACAGCCTCTGTCACAAAGGATCGAACCGACGGCGCCTTTTGTTATCCGAGAGCAGTATCCACCTTATTCTACGGCGCAATCGTTATCCCCCAATACAGTCCCTAATCCACTTACACCTGCGACGGGTTACTCACAAGGTTTGACCAACATGTCACTGGAAGGTGATAGTGAACAAATGTAAGGATACCTGCGATGGTCGCTTACGTTTTGATCGACGATAGCAACGGCAACAAAAACATCATTAGATAAAAACTTTGACAATAGCATTTGTAGCAAAAATGAAAAGGTGATCAACCTCAAAACGGCTAGTAAGTGAGAATACACGAGGTACAGGACAGTGACCCCACATGTAGGGAGGCTGTCATATTTAGGACGAAAACTGCTATGGCTTAATAAAACCTTGGTCTAATCTTGTCTAGAAAGAAAGGTAAAACATTAAAGAAATAATTACTTGTTATTCCATATTCAGTTTGTCAGGATTGTATTTAAGGCTGGCTACCTAACGACCGATTTACCAAACCAAGGTTTCTAACGTAGATCTGAGTATTTAAAATTTATAGTTTCGCAGCGCTTTGGTATCAAGATGATAAAGGATGATGACTTACGTTTTCTGGTCTTTTCAATCTAATTTTGAAAGGTAGATTTTCATATTCCATAGTAAATAAATTTGAAGCCATTTTTACGCGCATAAAATTATCATGGTTCAAGGAAGTGTAGTCAATAACTTGTTATAGTTCAAGTGCATTCAATCATGAGTGCCCTTGGATAGCTAAATACCGCTCATTTTCAGTCTCTTACACTGTGGAGATTTCAACTTTGTCGTAAGCCGTAAGTCTACAGTTCTTCGTAGGTATTAAAAAACCTGTATGATGATAGAGTTGATTTACAACAACAACAACTAGTTCTCAATAAAGAGTAAAAGTGAACTGCTCGTGATAAAGAGTTGTTCGTAGTATACAGGGGCGTGGCTACCTGTACGCACGTGCGGACGTGCGTATAAGAAAAGTTTGTCAAATATTAAAAAAAATACAGCTGTAAAACAAAAAAAATCCTCCAAAAACGTTTCAATATAGATAACATTTGTAGGCTCCCACCATTTCAGAATAAATAATTATTTTTATTTCTAGCCTCGCGATACAGATAAGACCAAGTAATTTAAATGCTCAGGTCCGTGGAAACGATTTGGGGAAGTGAACGAGCGGGCAGGGGTGGGGGGGGGATTTCACATATTGTGCGTACCTGTGAGTGTCCGTGAGACAAGATTTCACTGTTTTGCCATCATCATATTAGCTCTCAACATTTTCAGTTGGAAGGTAGTGGTGGTGGTAAACGTATTCCAGGGTTATCCTTTCCCAGACATTTCTGTCTAGTCCTAGATATAATATTGTGCCCGCTGACATACAAAGTGAAGGCAACAAGATCTAATCGCAGTTGTGTTATGTTCTCGTTAGCACACTCAGGAAACTGAACATTACCTACAGAGAGCAGATTCTTAAATAGCCAAAATAAACTCCCGGTACTTTTTTTTGTTATTGACCACTCTTGTGATGGAGCATCCTATTAAAAGATTGTTATTATTACTTGTTCGGTTTCACTGGCGAGGGAGCGTTTATCCTTTGAAAAACAATTGAAGGTATTCACAATAAAATTGTTTAGCTAATTATTAAATATGAAGGAATACCACGCCAGGAAGCAACAGAGCGTAATCCATGTGAAGCCGAGGACTGGTTAAAAGAGAACGTTTCGAATTTGGGTGGACACGTTCCGATTAAATAAGCTCTCCAAGTAGAGTGTATCAAGAAGATGCAGGTTTTTTCGTTATCTTTTCTTTTGTATCATCGCTTTTTGAAGTGACGCTTATTAGAGAGAGGCACAGAATACCTAATTTAGGGACTGTGCAATAATTAGACGGAAGGGGAGGGGGGGACAATATAAACTGATATCTCAGTAGAGGGGGAAATGTCTATCAGTTTAGGCAAAGGAGGGGGTGACGTCTAGCTTTCATTCCCAAACTTACTAGTAATATCGATTCAACGGTAAACCTCTACTACTAAATATAAACTAGTAATAAAGATTAGGAAGTGCGTTCGATGATCTCGATCCCAGGCTCTCTCTCCTTTTCCAAGTTGGTGGTGATGTCATCCGCGCCTGCAAAATCTGCGGGAGACGCCAGATAGGTGTCCCGAGATCCATTCATTCACTGAATAAACACGTGTTGTCCCGTACAATCTCGAATCCAATCTGTATTAGGAATTCATTTTTAAAATAACAAATTAACACAATCTTTAATGTTTTTGCAGTTTTTGTTTTCTGGAACTGTAACTTGTATGAACAAAACACAACTCAGATGTCATCGATAATTTAACAAGCGATACTGCTAAGTGCCAGAATCATGAGTCTACAAAGCTTAGTCAACGTAGCTGTTCATAAAAAATAAGACAATCAATTAAAGCAAATGACACAATCGGACACCAACCCACGGCCTGGTCAGTACCTTACGCATGCGCACAGCCCGGGTAATATGGTGGTGCTGGTACTTGCCAGTCTGTGGGTTGGTGTTCATGCTTGGTGTCCTGAGCCGTATGCTTTAGGGGTTCGAGCATTTCCAAGGAAGTCGGATAAGGACGAGAACGAGCTGCTACGCCTCGAGAAAAGGGCCTTATCTATAATAACTTCATGGGGGCGCGAAGTTCCACAGCAGTTGGGCATAAGACCTATGTTAGATCATTATGAGCTTTTGTGCCAGAAGCGTTTCAACACCATACTAGACGAGCCATGCCACAAGCGTAGAGCAATCCTTCCACCATTGCATGATGATTCACGTTGTAACCCTAGGAAACAACACCATTTTAATACGCCACGGCTTCGTACTGATAGAGCTAGGAATACATTTAGTAAGGCGAGGAAATTTAACTTGAAATTTAGCTAAACTTTATCTGGGCTGTAGTTTCTAGTTTCTAGTTTCTAGTTTTAGTTTAATATATGTATCTTTGATGAGACATATTTACATTTTCCTATTTTTTCTATTATTTCTGTAATTAAGTTAAATTTTAAATACTTGTAAATAATTACGTAATTCAGCCTTTAGAAGTGATTTTTAAATAAACTATATAACTAAGGGGCGGGACGTAAAGAACTTTCCACGGATTACTATCCACCGTCTGTTGACGTTTCTTCAACTCTCCTTTCAGTTTCCAAAACAGACAGGACCGTGTCGACATTTTAGTGAGAATAAAATCTCCGCTTCTATCGCATCATCCTCCAATTACGGATTATAACCTGGTGAACATTCACCCTCTTGATCACGGCGTATAACTGAATCTGTAACCAGTTACAAAAATGCCTGTAACTACACACGGTGTATAACTCCAGCTGTAACAAGTTACAGAATATAATCTCATGTCAACTCGTCCCCATGACTACACACGGCGTTTAACTACATCTGTAACAAGTTACAGAACGTAACCCGGGCATAACTATCCGCCCTTGCCTACACACGGCGTAACAAAGAACAGAATTTAACCTGGTGGCAAAGCACCCCCGTGACTACACACGGCGTATAACTCCATCTGTAATAAATAACAGATTATTTCGTACATACTGAGATTTACAGATAGAATTGATCCGTTGAAAGCCTGGTTCGGAAATTCTCGCAGCCAATGACAACAGCGAAACGACTTTCTCACACGTGGGAAACTTGTTTCGTTCAATCAGAATGTGGCTGTCAAAATGCATCAACATTTCCAATGAACGTGATAGCTTTGGCGTAACTTTGTCGATGGCGCCAACCTCTTTTACGGCTCTAAATTTCTCGCTCGCCGGGATTTCTAGACGAGTTTAAAACATTTTGATAAACAACTACTGGTGGCTGAATGTTCTGGCAGTAGGTTCAAACCTTTGGATAAACCCATCGAACAATATATTACCGACCAAGAAAACAAAAACACTCGAGCAAAAACGCAGCGGGATGTGAAGCTACTTACTGCATTTCTGCTGGAGAAAAACGAACGAAGAAAAATTGAAAAAAATTCAACCAGAAGAGCCCAACCGCTACGTTAGTGAATTCATTGTTAGTGTGAAAAAAAAAGATGGCCAAGACTATGAACCATCAAGCCTTCGAGGGTTGTTTTCAAGTTTCAACCGGTATTTAAAAGAACGCAAGTTCTATGCGAGTATCATCGAAGACGTTGTGTTTGATCAAGAAAGAAAATGCCTGGAAGCTCGCAGCAGACAACTTAAAAAAGAAGGAAAAGGGAATAAACGCTACGCAGCTGAAGCTTTGACTGATATGGAGAAAAACTTTCTTTGCGAAAAGAATTTACTCGGAATCTCAAATGCCGAAGCTTTGCTAAATACAGTGTGGCTTTTTAATTCGGTGCATTTTGGCTTGAGAGGCTGTGAAGAACGTCGGCAGATGACTTGGGGCGACGTGCAACTTCACATGGAAGCTGACGGAACTGAATACTTAGAGTATTCTGAACGGCAAACGAAAACTAGGACGGGAGCTGAACCTCGTAATGTTAGAGCTGTTAAACCGAAGGCTTTCGCAGCACCAAACAGTCCACCTGAAAGAGATTGAGTTGCTGTTTACAAGATTTATTCCGAAAAGCGACCTGGCGCGATGAATAAACCTGATGCGTCATACTATCTCGGAATAAATTGCACAAAAAGTCCTTCGTCAAATAAACCGTGAACTGTTTGAAATGCAGTAAGAAGTTTGATGAGACCATGGCGGAAAAGTATGAAATGCAGTAAGAAGTTTGATGAGACCATGGCGGAAAAGTAGGCCTTTCAAGTAAACGATCGACAAACCACAGCGCTAGAAAACGCATGATACAAAACCTAAACGACAGCCACATAACTTTTAGTCACATAATGCAGCTCTCAGGCCACAAAGCATTAACAATTAAAGCCACACATCTCAGCAATAGCAAAAAAGCATGTCAAGAATATTGAGTGCGATTTCGACTGAATCTGCTGCAAAACTTCATCGGACATTGGCCTAAGAGAGTGAAGCTGAAACTCTGTCTTATAGTTTTCAGTCATCCAGCAGTCCTACAATGCATGAAGCAACTGTATTTAGCGGAGCAGTCTTTCATGGAGGACACTTTAACATTTCCATAAACACAGTAAATTAGCCACCTAATGCAACCTCGTCAACAAGAAAGCACACCTTCAAGCGTGTTAAACGTATTTTAGATTCTTCGGATGAAGATAGCCCTCTCTTGCAATAGAAGTGTTCAACGTGGCTTGATATCCTCAGTTCTTATTCGTAAACTTTATTGGTGTACTTGTTGTGTGAAAATTCTTGATATTCTGATTATTCCAAAACCGATTAGAATGACTTTAAGACACGAAAATTATCTTAGGAATTTTTAATTTCCCAACCATTTTGCTGTTGTTGTTTTCATTTTTGAAATAACGTGATATTTTCGTGTACTTCCATTTAGTGTACTTTCATGATAACAATAAAACACTTGAGAGCTGTGTCAACATGTGTACCAAACCTGTTCAGTGCGGAAAATCTCAGTATGTATAAGATAAACAAATTACAGCCTGGAAAGTGCTTTGTACGGTGTTTACGCACTCGTTAGTTTGTATTAGAAATCTCACTCGTTCGATTTCTGATACGTCAACAACTCGTGCGTAAACACCGTACGCGCGCACTTTCCATGAGGTAATCTAAGTATATACATAACCTGGCGACAAAGCACTACGTGACTACACACAGCGTATAACTCCATCTGTAACAAGTAACATGATATAACCTGGCGACAAAGCACCCCTCTGACTACACACGACGTACAACTCCACCTGAAACCAGAATATAACATGAAAGAAAGACAGCAGGGAATATTCATACTAAGTGAATCAGCCTTATTTTCACATAGGATACGTGATAACCACTACGCTACAGGCGAACCTACAGTGAGAATAAGCTGTGCTATTTCGTCCGCTGGTTGTTTCTTATTTATTTTTGGTAGGCATGGGGTGTTGGTTTTCATTTTCCGTCTGGGGTAAGGAGGTAAACCCCTATTTTTCATCATCTTTTCCCATTTCTCAACCCCCCTCTCGATAAATTATTGCAAAGTCCCTTGGCGGAGCGTTTCAGCCTATAATTCAGTCAAAGCATTTCTCGTCTGTTTTTCTTACTTTTAAACTCCAACAAGGTTAATATATATATTTAGCCAAGCCTAAACGCGGAGCTCCAATTTCTTTAATAGCATTTTTAAAAATCTGCTTAGCGTATGAACGAAATAACCAGTTCCTCATTCTTTCTGCAGTTATATATATTTTTAGTGCATATGCAGCAAACTGCCCAGACAATAACAATGCAATACAGAGGGCAAATTATTTTTGAGTGCTGATTTGTTGCAATGGAGGGCAATTTTAGTTGATTTTTCTTTCCCCGAGGACAAAATTACTTACTCCTGATTGGTCGAGCGGCGAAAATACTCGCTCCTCACTGGCTGAACACGCCAGTTCTACATTCCGTTGGTTTCTTAATTTTATGTCCAAAAACAACGATTTCTTTCAAGTTCTTTGGAGTTCGACTGTTTAAGCCGGGTTGTTTGTACCACAAATACATGGAAATCAAGTGCTGCAGCTAGAAAGGGAATTCCTAAACGTTAGTTTTCGTGTTTTTTACAGGAATCAGCAAAAGCCGGATTATTTATGTCAAAGCTTAAAACTTGGATAAGCCGGGATTGACATTTGTTCAGTTGAGAAACTGAAATCAGTCATGGCGACCATGCAAATGCTTTCAACTCGCTACTTCTTCTTACAACGAATGATAATAGAGCATAACAGTGTCCTTTTGGTGGGAGGAAGGAGTAGGTCAAATTTTGTGGAAGAAATTAAGTTCCTTCTTTAGATCCACCGTTTGCTATTTTTATCGATCTATTTTCGCGGATTTTCAAGCGGTAGGAATTGGATAACCTGACATTAAGTTTTATCGTTGCTAGTTTACTCCTGAATTCAACTAATATTCTATCTTCATTACATGACTATGTAAAATTTACAACTCAGTCAATATTTCTCCTACTGAAATCTAAAAAAACGTCAAGAAAAGGAGAACACGGGGAAATCACCCTTGGTTGCTTGGTACCGACCTTTAAATATGTTTACAACTGAATGAGAGCCGTGCGGTGCGAACGAAACTGCCCCGAATATTTCTCCTATCGAAACGATTGAAGTACATTTGTAAAGCTTGAAACTTGCCTAAATTGGTAGAAGTTGCTTTCAAGTTAACAGAGAAAGAATAACTCACCGTCGTTTGCTCATATTCTCCGCAAAACCTTGAATTAGGTCATTTCACTTTGTTCTTTTTCGGAGGACGGCAAAGAAATATACCAAAATTTAACTGAATGCACATGCGGAGCGATTGTTTTTGTTGTTCATTTTCAGCCATGTTGCTGCCGTCATCGTTGCTTAACAGGGTTCCCTGATATATTTGGCGCTCGGATAAAAATGTCTGAAAAATCGTAACTCAGTCAATTTTGCTCCTACTAAATAATTTTTGGCCTTTACAAAAATTTAGACTTCAACGCTTGACACGCTTAGTTGTGGCCCGAAATATTAGAGCGTTTAAAACTTGGGCGTGTTTATACAGTGCAAGCGCATGGAAGCAGAGCGGCGCAAAGGCATTGCATGTACACGGCTTCAAGACCAAATGTTAAAAAAATAATCTCTCTGCGAATATTGGTGGTATTGAAACGTTTAATGTATCTTTGTAAAGCTTGAAACACGTAACATGAAGAAAAATTAGCGATTGTTGCCTGGAAGAAAGCATTTTCGTTTAAAAATGATTTGTAAACGGCCGTCGAATTACACGTCATGATAATATTTTTTCGTGTAAGAGCAGGTTACCGGCCAGGGGGAAAATGTTTGGAAATTCAAAACTGTGTCAATTCTGCTCCTGTAGCAATAATTCTAGTCTCGTTAAGAAATGGAAAATACGGGAAAATAGTCTTTGGTGTATGGTAGAATTATTTCAGAGCTTTTAAATTTGTGTCTGTTTACGAACACATGAGAGCCGTGTGGTGCGAATGAAAAAAACACGGCCACGAAACAATATTGTACAAAAATTAATTTCCAAACGAATGTCGATGGTATCGAGAATTTAATAAACGTTAAAAGCATCTGCGTAAAGCTTTAAACACGTAACATAAATAAAATTTTCGATTGTTGCCCGGAAGAAAGCATTTTCGTTTACAAATGATCTGTAAACGGCCGTCGGAATCACGTAAACATAACATTTTCTGCGAGAGCAAGTTAGCTCCCGGGGAAAAATGTTTGGAAATCCAAAACTGTGTCAATTCTGGTCCTATAGTAATAATTCCAGTCTCTAAATAAGCGTTAACAAATGGAGAATACTGGAAAATAGTCTTTGGTGTTTGGTAGAATTATTTCAGAGCTTTTAAACTTGTGAATGCCGTAACGTGCGAATGAAAAAAACACGGCCACGAAACAAAATGTTCAAAAATTAATTTCTACACGAATATCGATGGCATCGAGAATTTAATAAACGATTAAAATATTTGTGTAAAGCTTGAAATTCGTAACATAAAGAAAAAATATCGATTTTTTCCGGGAAGAAACCTTTATGGTTTACAAAAGATCTGTTGAAACGGCCGTCGTAATCACGTAAACATGGTATTTTTTGCGAGAGCAAATAAGCTCCCGGGGAAAAATTATTGGATATTAAAAACTGAGTCAATTCTGTTCCTAATTAGTAATAATTCTAGTCTCTAAGTAAACGTTAAGAAAAGGAGAATACCAAAACGTACTCTTTGGTGTTTGGTAGAATTATTTCAGAGCTTTGAAACTTGTGTTTGTTTTCAAACACATATGGGCCGTGCACCGCGAATGAAAAACACACGGCCACGAAACAAATTTTTCAAAATTAACTTCCCCTCGAATATTGCTGGTATCGAAAGCGATTAAAGTGTCTATGTGGAGGTATTTTAGAGTTCTAAAAGTTACCATAACTGATCACGAACGGGTGATATAGGCAAATGGGAGGCTTCTTTAAACTTAATTTTTCTTTCCACGTTTGTCAACATATCCAACGAATAGAATGTGTAGCACGACGGCCATGTTGGAGGACCAAAACAATACCATGATTTTCCTTTTGGAAATATATTCTATTTTTATGCAAATATATTCTATTGTTTTAGTCCTCCAACATGGCCGCCGTGCACACACACTATACGTATAAATTGTGTTTTTTTGTTCTTTAGCATTTCTGTTGTAAACACATCTTGCCAAACTATCTCGCCATGTAACTTCCCGGCAAATAAACACGGGCGCATTAGCATTGTGGGATTGTGTACGGACGGTAGGACGGACAGAAGTGACGACATAACCAGACCAAAATTTTTCGCATTCAAGGGTTTCCCAAATTTTCTTAGCTTTAGGGCTCCGCGCGCGCGCCTCCGGCGCGCGGAGCTCCGCTATCATACTTCTACAAAATATTAACGGCAGACTGATCCCAACGGCGGAGGTGACGAGCTTGATAGAACAAACAACAAAAGCTACAATAACTGAAATATATTTGTTTTTTAAAAAAACAAATTTTTGCCCGATATTTCGGTTTGCAATACAAACCTTCCTCGTGGACAGAAGGAGAGGAACACCTTAAAGATTTCATCAGATACTTAAACTCTATTCACGCGAGTATCAAATTTACCCATGAATACTCAAATTCCTCTCATCAGACACTCCCTTTCCTAGATGTCCAAGTCCACCTCAGCAACAACCACATCCAAACAGATCTCCACACAAAACCCACAGACAAGCATCAATACCTCCTCAAAACTTCATGCCACCCGAACCACACTAAACAAACTATTCCATTCAGCCTTTTCCTGCGAATCCGTCGCATATGCTCTACCGACGCTTTCTTTGATAAACGAAGCGAAGAACTCATCAAGCACCTGGTCCAACGTGGTTATAGCCGCTATTCCCTACAAAAAGATGCAATTCACGTACGAGCCATCCCACGTCACGCAACACTACAGCCACAAGAACAGAAAGCCACAAAAACAGACAGAACACCCTTCGTCATATCCTTCAATCCTGCTCTTCTCAAAATCTCATCTATTGTGAAAAAACATATCAACATCCTCCAGTCCTCCGCCAACTGCAAACAAGTTTTCCCTCATCCACCAGTTATCGCCTACAAACGTAACGCAAGTCTACGTGATCTCCTGGTCCATTCCGAGCAAGCCTTCCAATCAACAACCCGCTGGAATTCATAAATGCAACCACCCACGATGCCTAACTTGCCCAATTCTCCAAGAAGGTCAAACGAACTACATTTTTTTCAACACTAACGAATCACGCAAAATTACTGACTACATATCTTGCAACTCCAAAAACCTAATCTATTTAATCCAGTGTAAGAAATGCCACTCCCAATGCATTGGGGAGACAAAGCGCAAACTTAATGAACGTTTCGGGGAGCATCGCAGATCTATCCTGAATCACCATCAACTACTCAACCCTACTCCTGTCTCGCTACATTTCAACCAACCTGGCCACTCAATCAACGACGTTCAACTAATCCCGCTTGAACTTATACGCAGCAAACGTAACTCAGTTAGAAAGGCTCGAGAAGCTCATTTAATCAACGAAGCGAAAACATTGCACCCTCTTGGTATAAATAGACGTGACGAAACACGCCAATGACATGTCTCACACTGTAACTTAGTCCTAAACAACCAATAATTGTCATGCATTTTATATTTTAAATCTTCTTTGTAACGATCCTTTTATGTTTCTCACTTTTCTTTTTCGTTCAGCCCCCGAGGAAGGTTTGTATTGCAAACCGAAATATCGGGCAAAAATTTGTTTTTTTAAAAAACAAATATATTTCAGTTATTGTAGCTTTTGTTGTTTGTTCTATCAAGCTCGTCACCTCCGCCGTTGGGATCAGTCTGCCGTTAATATTTTGTATTTGAGATAATTTGCTGATCCAGGTCTACAAGTGATCCGGCACCACTCATTGGTTTGTCGCTGTGGAATTGCAGATTTTATTGTATCATACTTCTGCACGCATTACGTGCCTCTGTCGGCAATGGGCCTTTTTTGGTATGCTGAGTCGTATCCAGCAATTTAGGGGACCACAAACAAACATGTAATTAGGATTCTGGTTTGAGCAGTTTTCGTTTGTTTCTACAGAAGAGGAATAGAGGTGTTGAAACCAAAAGAAACAGCCAAAACACTTAAGTCAAGCTAAACAATATTATCGAAAGGCCGAATGATCATGCCAGGACTCGTGTTACTAATACTGGGTAAGTGCAGCGAGCGACATTGTATTTTCTATTCCTTCTTCCGCATTGAGTTTCGCTTTCATCTGCAATCGCGCATTTATAGCTTAATGTTGTATCTGGGTGCTACAGAGAGAGATCAGAGTAAACAGGAAACTTTTCTAAACCAGCAGAAGGAACGTTTCTCTGTTAAATCGTTGCTTAAAGTCTGAGAGGCTTGTAAATATTGTTCGTTTTTTCGCGATTTGTTAATGCGCAAAGGTGAACTGAAGAAAATTGACGAAGCGGAACTTAGTTTATAACTTGGACTTAACTGGCGTCCAAAATATTAATTCACCCTTGAATTGTGCTTTATTAGTGATTGCGATCATCTAAAGATTGATTCGCAAAGTTTTCATTTGAAATCAGTCGTTTGTACAGGTGATGAATCAAGAATACAAAATGTACCATCGGTCGCGTGTTGATAATGTCGTGCTCTACTCTCTGAACACAGACACAGAAATTGTCAAGACAGGGAGAGGACTGAGAGCACAGTCAAAGGTTCGGCGTGCACGATCACTACGCTTAATAGTTTGCGTGACATCTTCACTCCAAAATCAGCACCTTTTGAGTGAAAACATGTTTTATTTTTCTCACGGCTAACATTTATGCAAAACTGATGTCCTGTAACAGCGATTCTTTTGCCTCTGAAATAACATCACGTATTTCCCTAACGTTGGTGGTCGCTACTGATGCAAAACCGACAGCTGTCTTTCCTAGTATGTCAGTCTAAACAAATGCAGGTATTATTATGCTTGAGCTGGTGTGTTTTGTGATTACCATTCTCGGCATTGTTTATTTGTGACTCATGGATATTTTGAATATTTACAGCTTTCCTTTTAACCCAAGTACAAGTCACTGTGGCACGTAAGTAGATTTGTATTTATTACGAGAAAAACCGGCTGAGAGCGAAAACCTATTGGAGTTAATAGGGGAAAAAAAGCAACTTGAAATGTATCACACTCTGTTTTTTTTATAAGAACGTCTAATTTTGGAGCTGAGGCTGAACGTTATTATATTTTTTGGCGATTTGAGGCTGAAAACGTTCTTAAGATGTTCTTAAATTACATGGTATACACTACATGTATTTCAAAGGTATTTCAGTAAACTCAATGCGGACGTGACCAGGACAGATATGAAAGTGATTATGACAAACCGAGATGTGCGTCACCATTGCTAATGTTATACAAAACATGCCCATGTATTTTGGTTAATTTACATTTGTTACCTTGATTTTATATACCGATTAGCAAAATAAAAACTTTCTTAATCGACTCTAAGCCTGATGAATGTTCTTGATACGTTCTTAAAATTTTGGTTAATCTCAGCCTCGACGTTCTTATAAAAAAGGTTCTTATAAAAAAAACAGTGTATGCATTGAGGTTGTCTTTGTTTGTGCACTGTTGTGTGTCTTCCAAGATTAACCTTTCTCATCAGTTTTAGTCAGGACTTGGGAATATTCAGTATAAATACTTGATTTCTGAACCTCTTATTTACGTTGGCTTTACAAATTTATTCGTAAAGAAAAGGATAGGATTCCTCGCTAGTTATTACATATGTTTTGCAATTATACTGAAATTATTCATACTCACTAAAATATTTTGTAAAATTCCCATTGGGTAAGGTTGCATTCTTATTTGACTAGTAGAGGCACCTTACACTACAAAATTAACCGTTCGTTTAAAAAGTGCGTTCCTCAGCTGTAGTTCAGCACGTACTCCTGCTCGACAAGCTTAGTTCATTTAAATGTTCACAGTTCACGACTTGAACAACAAGACTCGACACACAGAGCCTAAAAATTAGCATAAAAGGGATGTTTTTCCACACAGAGTTACATGACGTTGTCAAGTGACTACGGGCAATCTACGTTTTATGGTCCTGCTAAACTTAGCCCTGGTGATAGAAATTAGGGAGAAATAGACCAGCTCGATCGAGGGCAACGTTTGCTTTGGTAATTTTTTCAAAAATTAAAACTAAAGTATGCACAAATTGACAATTTCCACAATGATTCATCGAAATAATTGGTGTGCAAGTTGTTAATCGGTATTAGATATTTGTTATATGATATGTTGCTATGTATTTATTGTACCCGATATGTAACACTTCTGACTTGCAAGGTTAGTTACAACTGAGGCATCGACTAGTTAATAACGAATTCAACCTCAGATTCCTTGTCATCAAAATAAACAGGACCGCAGGAAAGTTCTGATCAACAGATTTGGCTTCAAGAGTCACGGTGCAGGATTTTATTCACAGACTCAAACATTAGTTTCACTTTGTACCGCATACTAAACAGGAAAGGATTGCTCGGTAGCTTACTTTTAGGATTTCATTCATGACTCAAAAGTCAAAACAAGCAGGGCTGGGGTGGGAGGGGAAGAGGGGGCAGCTGCCCCTGCCAGGAAAACTCTTCTTTTTTTTCTTTTTTTTTTTTGTCACATGGTGTTTGAGTTTGCTGAGCTGTTTCTTGTAGCTATATTGGTCCGAAATCACAAGAAATTCGACTAATTGACTTCCAAGTAACTATTTTGGAAAATCTTTCGAGGCAAGAGTTTTCTCACGAAAATAATGATTATGTAATTTGGGCTGTCTGTGGTTTAGAATTTGGCGTGTAAATAAAGACTGAGAAGCCTCCGCGACTCCCAGGTGCGTGTTTTAACTTACACGAGTATGTTTTGTATGAGCTAAATTGGCTTTTAAAGGCCTACACTACTCCCAAGTATTTGTAGCGGGTTTGGAGTATGTGATAGAGCCTTGGATTTACCCATCGTATGTTCAACATCACAGGTCAGGCCCGTAGCAAGGCTAAAATAACTAGGGGGGCTGAGCAAAATGGTTAAACAAAACTACTCTCCTCCCCTCCCCCCCGGCCCGTCACCCCCTAAAAAACAGACATATTAGGGAGTTTAAGATGCAACGAGAACATGAAAAAAGCCGTAGATTTAGTAAACAAATCAATAACTTTGTACCTGCCTTACACTTTTTGGTACATTTCTTTGCCGTTTTTTTTTTTTTTTGTTACGCGGACTACCACGTGAAATTTCCTAATTTCACATTTGAAGGAGGACGTAAACAAACGAGGACAATTTTTTCTTTCTCTTTTTAAACTTGGAATCGGGCAGTGAGAATCCGACTGCAGGAAAATTTTGCTCTTGAGAGGACATATTTGTGTGGCTTTCGACAACGCGCGAATACTAAATTGTTATAAACTAAGGGCATTTATATTACTATCAATGAGCGTATGTCTTAAAAACCAATTAGTTTATTTCAACGGCTTTCACTGTTTGAGATTGATTGATTTCGATCCATTTTGGTTCTCTGATTTTCGATTCACAAGGTAGGGCTGCCTTCGTTGCCGTTGTATACAAAAACAAACTGTTAGCGAAAGAAACTGACAGGTAGTAAACAAATTATTGAAGGTTGTGAAAAGGCACTTGCAGCATCAGAGTTCAAGGCTGATTGATCGGTGCACATTAATCTGCTTTAATTATCATTTTTTGGCACATTGTTTTTTAACTTCCAAAAATTCTGGGGGGGCTCAAGCCCCCCCTGCCCCTCCCTCTGCTACGGGCCTGCAGGTCATTTGCGCCTGATGAGTTTTGATTTTCCTATTTTGAATTCTCTTCATTTTGAACATGACCTCTTATTCTGTGTGAACCACGGTGTTTTTGATGCCACACAGGGTATTTCAGCTAGGTTTGGTGTCGCTCGTTTAAGTGCGTGATAGTTTTAACTGTTGCGATTTATGCAATTTGCGTAATGAGCTTCATTCTGTAGTTGTTGTAACGCCGGGCCCGGCTATTAGTTTTTGTCACAAGGTGTTGTGTTTCTTGGCAGGAACTTCTCCAATTTCAACCGTTTTAACTGTCGAGTGCTTCTAAGAAGTTATTCTTTCGATTTACCGCTTCAAAAGGGATAATTTTCTTTTTGAAAACGGCATAGTTGAGTCTAAAATATGCACACAATATGGCCGCCACAATAGTGGACAAAACCATCTCTTCTAGGAGAGAGCAGAATTTAATCCATGTTTAATGGATAAATCAAATGATGATTTGACGTCACACAGGTAGGGATAAGGGGGTCCCCTCCCTCGTGATATACGCGCCGATAACAGATTTTGATTGGGCCGTTTTTGTTGAAGACAATCAGAGCAATAGATCTCTTCTAGGGAGAGAGCAGAGTTAAATGAATAAATTAATGGGTAGATTCGAAGCTACCATGAAGAAAAAAAAAGATACCAAGCCCAATTTTAGACACGGTCTGCCCTCAGGGCATTTCGCATAATAACACAAAAATATTTAATATTTCAAAGAAAGTACCCCCTCTTGCATAACAGCTAGTACCACAGAAATATGCTTCTCAGTAGTTTTCCCCTGCATGGTGACACTTGTGGTTTCATCCACAAGATTCAAAGTAAGGATCACGTGCTACACCATAATAAACATCAACATATGGAAGTCAGTACTATTTTCATCCACACCCTCAAACGTTAGAACGACCTAGTGGCCGGGTTCACAAAGACATCTAGGATAATATGTGTTCTTAGATCGTTTCAATAATTCACCCTGTCCTTAAGAAACAATTGTAAGGTTTCACCATATCTTATCTTACGCCAGTACCGACCAGCGATAGTTTAGTTAAGTATGTGCGTTGTAGTGTTCAGCGCACTCGTACTTCTCCTCGTGCGTTTTGTATTTTACTCATCCGCCGTTGTGGGCGACATTGAAGGCCTTTGTCGTGTTACGTATCGTGTTGTTGATTGCCGACGATATTTTATTGGCGTGGTTGCAGCGCTTTCGGATCTACGCCGACGAATTGGCAACCTGAACGACCCAAGTCAAAGTTATCCGCTTCGTAGTCGATAAATCAACGCGTAGAAATTCTCGCACTATTCGACATTATGGCGAGCACCCACAAAGCTCCGAAGCAGTGAGCTTTTCCAAGAACGAGACTATCAATAGTTTCGAGAATTGGAGGCAGAACTTATTGTACAGTTTGTCACTTAACAGAAATTTTGCACCATTCCTCGCTGAAACCGCTACCTGGGAAAACAACAAGGACCCAACCCCTTCGCGGTTTGACAGATGACGGCGAGTCAGTACCATGAACCTCCCAAAAGAAGGTAAACGTTCTGGAACTGATGCTTGGCCAAATCGCAAACTATTACCCCGTGATACGTCGTACCTCTCTGGTGAAAAACTCGATTCGATTTAGTCACTTTGGAGCACGATTCGTGAACACTACGGCTTCCAAGTCACCAGCGCCTACTTTTTGGATTTGCAAATTTGCACTTAGAAGCAGATGAGCGCCCCGATGATCTATTTCAGCGACTCATGGCCTTCGTAGAGGACACTTTACTCCGTGTCAATAGCCTGTCCCACCACGGAGGATGACGAACTTACCTCTACTCAAGAAAATTTCATTGTCCTTTCTTGGCTGAACTGATCCACCTCGACCTCCCTAAGTTAGTCAAGCAGAGGTATGGAACAGAGTAGCGATCGAGAACCCTGGCGTCAATAAAACGAGAAATATCCGAGGCCCTCACTCTCTACTTGATAAGTTACGCGCTGCTGATGATGCCAAGATTATGCGCATTGCCATCACTAACTCACGCAAACCTGCTAACATCAGAGCTCCAAATAGGACAAGTACGCGACCTTACCGCCCCAGTAGTTCCTGTCCACTTTAAAAACAGACAGGTCGCGCTAACGTCGACCATTTATTGAGTGAATGCAGTTTCCTTTCAGCTCAGGTCAAGACCAAAAATATATAGCCAAGGCCAGACAAATTGCTGACATCATTGATTCTCCCCTTTGTAGACACGCCCTGCAGCGCATAGTCTCCAGGGTAGCGGGTAAGATACACATTCCTGGCCTGTCCACTGAGCCCCGCAACAAACTTGCTTCCAAGTGACATTAAAGCTTAATTCACGTCTTTAACCCCAACATTAAGGGATACAATGGCTCAGCCGGTCCCTTTGAGGCTAAAATAAACTGGGATCCGTAGAACCTCCCCAGCGCAGAGGCCGCCTAGCAAAGCATGCCCGTAACCAGCTACAGGATATTCAGCAGACGTTTGATGAGCTTTAAGCTGTGGGTGTCTTCAGACGCCCCGAAGACATCGACATTGCTGTTAAGTACCTTAACACGTTATTCTTGCTCAAAAAACCTCATGGTGGCTATCGCCTTGTTACAGCTTTTGCCGACGGTGGCCGTTACAGTAAGCCTCAACCTTCCCTGATGTCCAACGTTGACTCCACGTTGCGCCAGATTGCTCGGTAGAAGCACATTATCGCCACTGACCTGACCAGTGCCTTTTACCAAATCTGACTGATAGTAAGCCCTGTGTGCAAGCCTACGAAAAGCTTTGCCGCGGTGAATTTTCGGCCAACCTCCTTGTCTCTACATTCGTCTCCACCTTGAGGCGATATCAAGCCTCAGTCAAACACGTCTCTGGGTCTGCCATTCTACCTTCTGATTTTGCAGGTCGAAACGCTCCCCTTATGCCTGGGAAAAGCCTGTCAGATCTGCACTTTCACTAGAAGCACCCAGGGCTCTGTTGTTAAAATTACCTAAGTTCAAGACAAACTGAGCGGCAACCAAGGACCCCCTCCCCTTGACCAGCCGCACCGCCTGGTTGGCCATACAAGGAGAATGTGCTGAACCACGCAATTAACGAAATTAAGAAGGTTAAGCGAAAATATTTCACGGAAAACTTGAAGTCCAGCAAATCAAATCCCCGCAAAAATGTGGAAATTAAGTCAGGGAACAAACTATTACTGAACCTTCTGAGATAGCCGAAGAATAAATTTGCACTTTCAAGCATCGGTGGGAGACTGGCTTACGAAATACCGTCATCTAATGTAGAGCCTGAGTCCTATCTCGAACCAACAAAAAGTACATTCTCTCTGAAAGCTCTGACGGTGGACGAAGTTCACAAACTATGGTCTAAATGTAGCGAAACTTTAAAATAACTTCTAAAAATTGCCGGCGATAAAGTCGCACCATCGCTTACACAAATATTTGCAAAGTCGATTAGCACTGGTATCTTTCTAACTGAGTGGAAATTGGCAAGAGTGTCTCCCATATTCAAGAAGGGGAGCGGAAAAAGGGATGACCCAAACAACTATCGACCAATATCTATTATTCCGACAGTTGCAAAAATCTTTGAAAACATTGTATACGACCAGCTTTACGAGTGTCTTAATGACAACAACTTGTTCGCCCATTGTCAGTCTGGATTCCAATCATTGCACAGTACACTTACTGCGTTGATCGAAGCCACAAATTGCTGGTCGGTGAATATTGATAATGGCCTTGTTAATGGTGTAATCTTCATTGATCTCAAATTAGCCTTTGACACCATTGACCACAGTGTTCTTATACGAAAGCTTCATAAATACGGTGTTGACAGGGATAGTCTCAAATGGTTTGAATCATATCTTTGCGACCGAAGCCAAAAATGCAGTATAAATGGCCATTTGTCAAATATGCCGGCCCCAGTTTGTTGTGGCGTCCCACAGGGAAGCATTCTTGGACCACTTTTATTCTTAGTCTACATTAATGATCTGCCCAGTTGCCTTAGTTTAGCCTTTCCGAGGATGTTTGCCGACGACACAAATATAACCTTCGCTGGCAGTACTATGGCTGACCTCGAAAATGTCATAAACTCAGAGCTAAGAAACCTTAATTGCTAGCTTTTAACCAACAGGCTAAGCCTTAATATTAAGACTGAATTCATGGTAATTGGATCTAATCAGCGTGTACCTGCTCTTTCGAATAATCAGATTAATATCGAGATCGACGGCAAATCGATCAAAAGAGTTAACGAGGCCAAATCACTGGGCTTATTAATTGACAAAGCATATAGATTAAACTAGTAAGACAACATCTTCAGCAATAGGCGCGTTAACCGCATAAGACCATTCATTTCCGAAAGCTCCGCTCTCCAAATCTACCAAGCATTAATTTTACTCCACTTTGACTATTGTAGCTCCGTTTGGGATAACCTAACCGTTACCTTGAGTGATAAACTCCAAAAACTGCAAAATAGGGCTGGTAAGGCCATTACCAGATCCAGTTACGACACAATTACCAGTTTCCTCCTAAAAAGGCCCCTCTGGGACAATCTCTCCACGCGTCGAAAGAAGTTGAAGGCGATGTTAATGTTTAAAACAATTAAAGGACTTTCCCCGATGTACTTACAAAATTTGTTTTGCATCCGCAGTACATCGTATAAACTAAGGGATTCTGAGATCAAACTAGACTTACCAAAGCCATGCACGAACTATCGCAAGGGTAGCTTTGGCTACAGCGGGGCACTATTATGGAACAGTCTACCCGTCAATTTACGGAAAATGGACCCTCTTGGTCGCTTTAAAAGGGAAATTGATCGACTTTACAACGATCGTTTTCTATGATGTCTAAAACGTTAAGTTTTGTACATGAAGTGCCATTTTTTCGCGGATAAGTGTTTCCGTAGAACTGTGCATATGTTTCGCAGCCTATAGCTCACTATGGAGACTGTATAAAGCTGTGTACACCGCGAGAAGTACGTTTTTCGTCTTTGTTTTTCTGTTACGGAGTTCATGTACAGTGTGTCTTAAGATCGAACACTCCTACTATCAACAGGGACGAGGGAGCCTATCAGCTTCAGGCTCCCATATGGACACAAGTGATCTCCACCCCCAAACCAGGGGAGGGGAGGGGGCGTCTACAGAGTGACTTTGCGGATTTATTGCAATAATTAACACCTTTAGAAGCCTATTTAAGGCTTCTGACACTTTTCATGTTTTTCAAGTTTTGATAAAGATGCCTGACAGTCATCGAAACTGTCAGCATCAATAAGACGTTAAGACTGGCTATGATTTAAGAACATTTAAATCGACTGTTTATCTTCACTAGCCTGATGAATTTCTTCAAGAAAGAAAGGAAGCCAGTACCGACCAGCAGTACTTTAGTTAAGTATGTGAGCTGTAGTCTCCTGTGCACCTGTGCTTCTCCTCGTGCGTTTTGTGTTTTAGTCATCCGCCGTTGTAGGCAACATTAAAAGCGTTTGTCGTGTTACGTATCTTATTGTTGATTACTGACGATATCTTATTGGCGTTTGGAGAGCTCCTAAGTATTAAATTACCACATTAAATTAGTGTTTACAGATTTTGTTTTGGGATTGCAGGTTAAACTAAGACAGCAACCCCAAAACTATTACCTCCATGTATAAAATCCTTGAATCTCAACTTCTACCAAGCCAGTGGAAAACAAAACCGTTATTGTTCAGTCTTCAAAGTTTTCCGCGGCTGAGGTCACCTAATTCTTATTAACGCAGACTGAAGGGGTCTTACTGATAGATCAGGGGAAAAATTCACGACGCCCTCCTAAGTTTAGATGTATCATAAGTATCGTTTATTAACTAGAGTTTACCATTGGAATATCAATGTCCATTGTTCAGAAACAATGCTTAGGATGCATTTTAACTTAGGAGGGATTCGTGAATCTGGCCCCAGAAACCTTGATAATACAGACAGCATTACCAGAGACTGACACTCTCTGTTGACGGTCCCAAGTCTAATTAAATAAAGTCATCCCATCATTTACGTTTCTTCATCGTGTGACTGGTATAATTTTCTGTTTAACAGAGTGCACTGGTTTGGTAAAAGTCCTTTCTACATCGGCAAATGCTGGAGTAATCTACAGTCCTAACTACCCATCCAGATACAGAGCAAACCAGGAATGCAAATGGCGCATCACAGCACCGCGTGGCCAGAGAGTACTCATCTACTTCACTGTACTTAATCTGGAAGCTGGCTGCGGTTGCGGCTGTGATGCTGTAAAAATATTCGACGGATCATACGAGTATTCCACTAAGGTGTTGGCTCAAGGTTGTCGTGTTAACCTTCCCCCACCTGTTCACTCATCAGGCCGCTCTATCTATGTGAAATTCTATTCTGATGGAAGCGGGCAAGGAAGAGGGTTTGTAGCATACTACAAAGCACTTAACATGTCATCAGGTTGGTAACAAAGCTTATTTAAATGTATTTAAATGAAAGGAACAAAACGGGAAGTTCCTTAGTCACGGTTATAAGTTCTGATGAACACAATTTGCTCAATGAAAAGGGGGCAGATGTTCGGTGGTGGGGGGGGGGGGGGGGGTAGGTTGGAAAGGTTTGTTAACAAAATAAACAAAACGGGAAGTTCCGTAGTCACGGTTACCTAGTCATGCAGTATTTGCGAGGAAACTGCGTTATTTTACATTGTTCAAGCTTTATTGGATGATATCGGAAATAATAAGTTGAAATATACAACTGAAACTGGATATTTAAAATTATAAATATCTAAGTGCCTGGGTACGATTTGGGACACAAGATTCCATGGTGAGGAGTTAGGAAGAATTTTTGAAATAGCTGTTAACATGCAAACTCTCGGCGGGGAAACTGGGTTATTTAACATTAGTGAAGTTTTATTGGGTGAATTGCAATAATTAGTAAGAAATAATAAGTCGAGATAAAGAACCAGAAAAATAGATTAATAAATAAACACTTAAGTGGCTGAGTACGAATGGGACACAAGATCTCATGTAAAAGCTACAAAATGAAGTAAATCACAAAACGTAGCGAAAAAAGGAACTTAACCAGCTAAATCGTAAATGATACAGAAACGGTGCAGAGGGACTATTGTTTGAATGATTAAATGTGTTTTAAATATAAAAAAATCTTCAATTTCGGAGTGTATTCTTTTAAATGAAAGTCCAAATAAAATAGAAAATTTGGCTGTCAGGAAACAAACGTTAATTTGTAGTTTGTAGCTGGAACCATCCGACCTCCCACCCAAAGTAGCATCCGCTTCAAATGACGCGGTATTTTTTGAAACTGATCTGGTGGGATTGCAGCTATGAAAAAAATTATAATAATAAAAAAGTGATCCAGAGCAGCTCACTGTTTTCTCACACAAGTTTGCCCTTTCTTTTTGACAGAAAGTACGTTTTTCATTCTCTAAAAATCAGTTTATGTAAGAAATTGTTGGTTGATAGTCGCCGATGTAAATTGACTTTTGTTCGGTTCATGGTCAAGCCCTCCCAGCAAAAGTTAGAACTATGATTGTATTTGGGATAGAATACAGAATTCCAGATTGTTACCATTTAGATCAAGAAAATGACGTGTTATTCAGTCATTGACACAGGCATACAGATATTCGAGTTCTCACAACAGGAGTAGAAGGTAAGCCATTAAACTCAGTAGTTTCCGAGTATGCCTGTGTCCCCGACTAAATAACACACCATTTTTATGTATTTGTCAGGCTTAAAATATACCCTCATATTAATTCCATTGCGCATATGCCACACATCGAAGTTCAAATTCCAATCAGTATTCATGATGTTTGTCAAGCGAACCTAGCTCTCACGCGCCTCCAACTCAACTAGTAACCGAAAGGTAGGTTCTCCTCGCTGTTGGAAGAACTCGGATTTCTTTTTCCGAGTATGCCTGTGTCACTGAATGAAAAACATCTCGTGTATTTAGTAAGCTTAAAATATGCCATCTCATTTATTCCACAGCGCATATAGGAAGGCTTCGTGGAAGGTTTCGTTCCACAAAAGGGGATTTGTAGCATGTCGTTCGAGACAATAATATTATTAGGGAGTTTAAGCAAATACTACGGAGACGGTAACGAAAACGTTACAAAGCAGTTGGATTTAATTCGAAAAATAATGGCCCTGTGCGTGCGTTATAAATTTTGGTGCATTTGTTCTCCGTCCTCGGCCAAATTACAACTGAAATGTCCAAATTCAAAGTTTAGTGGAGAGCTGGGTGAGCGTATGTCGTTTTCGCTGGCTTCCTGGTTGCCGAAAGGCCCTACGGACCTCACTGCGAAAGCACGACGGCAATGTTCAACACTTAGAAATTAATGTTCACGTTGTCTGATCTACAAACTTCACCATCGGGTGGCAACGTTGTCCTAAAACTTTGAATTTGGTTATTTCACGTCGTTGTCTTGCCAAGGCGTCAAATAGATGCGCTGATATGTAAATATAAGTGCATTAAACCTCCTGTTCTTTTAATGTTTCCGTTGCCGTTGCTGTCGTGGTTTTGAAAGGTCCTTAATACTAAGGTGCATGGCTACGACCAATGTAATATAACAACTATTATGCTGTTCATTTTATTAGCTCAAACTCATGCGTAGATGTTTGTCCACGATCACTGAAAAATTTTGAAGAATTTGCATTGCTTTCTTAAATGATGTTCGAAGAGTTCGAGATTTCAATGCTCTCGTTAAAAGGTTAAAAAGTAGAAAAGTTCACCTTTTACTCCTTTAAAGGTTTCTTGGGTATTTGTCTTCCCACAAAACAGAAGCTGCGTGACCGCATGAAGGTTCACCCACAAAAGTTATGGGAACTCACAGCTTTCCTTACATAATTTTACCTTTTTACTTTCCATTTAACTGGAAAACCGTAAATCCTTTCACTGGTTTTAGATATTCCACCTGAATTAAGCATATGTCAAAAAGGTGGATCACCGTCATACAATCCGAAAGTAATCAGACAAGATAGTTGAAGTATTCAGCCTGAGGAGTGATTATCACAGTCGCTGGAAACACCCTAATATCACCACTTATACCATCACTACCACAAGCAATGACAAGGTGATGTCGGAATTAAGTTTAAGGGGTGGGTGTAAGGACAATTCAACCTTCAAAACGTCAACAATGCGGATACTTGTATGCGTGTTTTCGTTCCATCCTCTGTTATGTCCTTTGTTCATTCAGGTTGTCCATCAATCGACCCTGCAGCCTCCGTTGGTGTCATTTACAGTCCTAATTTCCCTTGGAATTACCCACGCAACACGATGTGTAACTGGACCATCACAGCACAATCCTGGAAGATGATTTACTTGAATTTTACTGAGTTCAAGGTAGGGTTTTCTGGAGGCTGTGGCGGTGATTATGTGGGAGTGCGAAATTACTACTTCTCAAGAAAGTTCTGCGGAATTAGCATTCCTTCCCCCATCCATAAGTATGGCTCTCTACATGTCACATTCTCTTCCGGTTATCGGTCTTCTCATTCTGGGTTTATGGCACTTTACCAAAAAGGAAGAAGTTTTCCGACAACGACCAGGCATCCGTGGCCGTTTACTGCACTCACGACAACTTCACCTTCACCTTCACCTTACGGTGCCTGTCAACCACACTCCAACAACAGTAAGTAACATGCATGTATCTCTTGCTTGAGTCGAAAGGTGGTCTCCTGTGACAACTGTTTGCTGTTAGCAGTGAAATATGGAATAAACCTGTAATCCACGATTTAACCAAGGTTTTCAGCTCGCCTGATAAAATTGTCTTTTAACCTTATTTAAGCTAATGCTTAAAAAAAAAAGTCTAAGTCAAGACTGGGGGAAAATTTTTTCAAGAATCTTTATTGATTTGTAATTAAACTCGAATCAGAGTTCACGTTACTCCAGGATTAACTTAACTGGGCTTTTAACAACTCGACCCTGGAAATTTACAACCGGGATTAACTGAATAATAGACCTTATTCACCATATTTATGTGTGCGCAGGGAGGGTAGAAAAAAAGGGCACTCGTAAATTTTAAGGCCCGAAACGTTAAATCCTGTATCCTGTATCTTCTGTGATTTTGAGCTTGTTAAGAAATGTTAGTGTTCTTGTACAAAAAGAAAACTCGAAGGAAACTGCATGAAACACAAACAATAACCAGGAATGTAACCATCTGTTTGATCCACGAGAAAACACGGATTAGAGGGAGGCGGTATATTTTACAGCCATCTGAGTTGCATACAGCATGAGTCTCTCTATCAAACGGTGTTTAACAGTTGGCACGTCAAAGAACCTGCATCATTGATAAGTTTCATTTTGAAAACCATTTGACTTCACATTGCCTCTCTTCACTGAGGTTTATAATGAGTGCCGGCGAACTGTTGGGGAAACTTGACAGTTAGCGATGCCCTAGTTCGTATTTCATTAATGAGAAAACCGACTTAATCCGTGCCGGAACCGATCACCCGGGCCAGCACTGACTTCGCCTTTACCTGATCCTCAACATGCACTTTTGATTTCTTTCCCAAGGAATTTTTGTGGGAAGATCCAGCTCGTCATCTATTGCCAGCCCAAATTACTTCAATGTCTTTCACACCAGTTCACCTCGCACGTCATGCTCGTGGCAAATCCAAACATCAAGCGGTTACATCCTTGAGCTGACTTTTGAAAAGATGTCCATAACTGGCTGTTCGGGTTGTTCCTGTGGATACGTAAAAGTTTTTGATGGAATCACATCAAGTGACCCTCTTATTGGCACCTTCTGCGATAAAAACTCTCCAAGTCTGGTGTCGTCCAAAGGAACCGATATGTTCATTGAGTATTATGGCTCTTACAGCTACGACGAGTTTCGGGCAACAATCCGTTCCAAGAAAGGTACTTCTAAATTTTCACAATACTTAGTGTACAGAGAGCTCTCTCTCTTCCTTACTCTTTTTAAGTTAAAATGTCTATTTACAGTAATTCCTGTGTCATATCCGAGTTTATACCTGCTCAACGTTTTAACAGTTATGATCTAATCATGTGAGTTCAGCAAAACAAAACCTGGCTTGAAATAAAATATAGAACACTGGTATCACAACTTCGATTTTAAAGAATTATTGGAGTGAAAGACTGTCATAAAAATGCAATGACGTGAAATAACTATATTCTGAGTTCACAATGAACTTTTCAACTCCGTAAGATTCTTAGGGGGAAAATGTTGTCTTAATACGTCAATATCAAAGTCTCTGTATGGCAGAATGTAGACAAAATAAATACAAAATGCAAATAACGTAGTAGAGATAAAAACCTAAAAAACCCCAGTATTTATAAGCATCTCAGCAATAATAAAGATATTACGTTCATCTTTGCAGTAAAAACCTTTTAATATTATCCAACTTTTAAAGTGATTTGTGGTAATTTCGAGAAAACATTTTGTGACTTGAGACACTTATTTGGACACTTCACCTGAGAATGAATGGATGAAGATTTGTCAGAATTCTATCTTTCAGTGTGCGGAAAGTTGACTCTGTGTTTTTGGTAGTAAAACTGGAATTAAAAAGCACAGTTCTCAAAGACTGCGCCTGATGTCTGTTTAGTTTCATTTTCGGAGTGAATATGCATTCAGAACAAGGTAGACGTGATAGATTTTCTTTTACTAGGGTACCTGTTCTTACCATAATATTGTCTCACCTTGTCGGCAAGTTAGGTGAACCCTGGGGCGTTGTATTCAAAGAGTAACAGTTGCTCAAGGCAAGAGTCTTTTTTAATGTGAAATAACTGTAAGGCCGTGAATATAAGCCATTGACTCTAAGACTCATTTCAAATCAAAAGCAAGCTGTTGGAAATAATTACTTCCAAGGGAAGAATAATTGTCTTCATTATACCATTTGATTATGTTTAATCAAAGCCAAAAATATTCCAAGTCATACGGAATGAAACAAATAAGATATGAATTAATCTGTCTCGTTTCTTTTCTTTTTTTCTTTTTTCTTTTTTTTTTTTTTGTTTTTTTTTTGTTTTGTTTTGTTTTAGCCAAAACTGTTCAAGTTGCTGCAGTTGTGGTTCCCATTGTTGTTGGACTTGTCCTTTTTACAATAATCGTTTTTGTAATCAACTGCACCGTGATAAGACGTTCGGCAGGACCACCACCTGGGACGTCCACTACAAGTGCGGAACTTCCCCTTCAGTCCCTGACCCAAAGTGCCGAGGCTTCTGCCCCTGGAACTGCGCAACCGTTGTAAACAATCCCAGTGTCGTCGCCTAAAAGGTGGAATCAAAAACCTGGAATAACAGACTCTCATCGGTGATGGAGAAGAGATTGATCCACAAGAAAATAGTAACTGTTTTGAGGTAGAAGACAGAAGCCTTACATACGCACTTTTTATTTTTATTTATTAGCACTCTTATGTTCAAGTACCAAGGTGTTGAATTAATTTCGTTTTTATACCACTGGATACTACACTGGAAGGATGTTCTGTTTGCACGACTAGACATTGGTTGTGGTCACACCTACGCCTTAACTATAGTCTGAATCTTCAGTTACATGCACGACGTTAGTCTACTGTACTAAGTGACGATAACAAACCGGTGATCTGAAAAATGAAATCTTGGTGGATCAGAGAAGACAGTTTTTCATTATCAGTTTTATACAAGCGTGAGAGAAACGCACGTGTGCTACCATGCTGACAAAACAATGAATAATTTTTTTTTTTAAAGTTAAGGTAACAGAAATTTAAAAGTCATCAAGGCCTGTTCATACTTACGATTTTCGTGCAATGTTTGTCGTAATCTTTTATGCAACTTTTGTGGCGTTATTTCAGTGCGATTTGTCGCTGTGATATTGTAGAGGTCTCGAACATGTTTGAATCTTGATGTAAATTTGCTGGATTTGTCAGAAACCGAACAGCGATATAGTTGCATCAATAATCACCTGTGTGTATACGGGCCTTTAATTGAATTAAGGAATCTCCCAGAACCTCCCAGAACGGGACTCAACATAGCAACTACGCTCTTGATCGAAACGCATGAAGCATGTGTGTCTTAAGTAAGTATTCGAAGCAATTGTCAAAAAAAAAAAACGTTTTGATTGGCTCTTCGTTTTCTAACTAAGGTTTTACCATGCATGGTCCTTGGGTTTATCTAAAGTTACCTTCTTCCTTAACTTTACCGAGTTAGAGTTAGCGGAAAATCGGTCTCATTATCAAAATAACGAACTATATAGTTACCATTGTTTAACCTTAGTTTGTAGTACTGATGTGACCGCAACCATATACTCATATCTTTGTAAAAACAAAACAAAACCAAAAATACAAATTAATGCTTTTAAATCAGTAGCTACAATTACAAGCTTACAATAACAAGCAATTGTCAGTGGTTGGACACGAGTCACTGTGCACTGAATTTAACATTTGACTTCGTTTGCATGTCTTTTTAAAGAAAGGAATGTTTGACCACAGGCTCAACTGCAAGAAGGCAAAAACGTGAAGATCTCATGGTCAATATAGGTTTGATTTCTTTTCGTCTTTCTGTTCATGAAACCCAAATCAAAAACAAAAACATGAAGATTCTAAGTTTTTTGGACAGTTAATGAAAAAGATCGCCGTTCCGTGGATTCGCACAGAACTGGACCCGTAGCGAGTATCAAGTAAGACTTTGGATAAAATGTTATTATTATTATTTGTTTTTACATATCCGCAGAGAAATGGCATTATAGGTTTAGTGTTACTGTTTCATCATAAAGTACCTCATGATTATTGTAGCAAAAATGATTTTGTAAGTCGAACACCGGGGTATAGTCCAAACACTAGAGGAGTAAACATTACTCAATAGTTCTTTTTAGTCAGTGCCGAAACTGGAAAAAACTCACAACATGGAGCAGGTATAATAAGCTCAGGTCACGCGGTGTATTTCGTGTGATAAATAGACCAAGCCTAACATAAGAATTTTATCGCTAAGCAGTAAATTTAGTAGAGCAGTTTTTAAGTGAGTATTAAGAGTAATTTTGCTTTGCTTTTGATCTTCGATTGGTTAACGCGCAACAGGTTCTCAACCAATGAGAAGCGAAACCAAAACCAATCGTGACTTTGCTCGGAGGCGTTTCCCGCGCCTGGTGCCGGTAACATGTATTTGCTTCGAGTTCTGATTGGTTCGTCGCGCTGTTTACGTCTCTTTTGATTGGCCAGAGTCATTACTTTGGTTTTTGGTTTCACGACACTAATTTGAAAAACGCTCAAATCATTAAATGTAAATACACGACTTGGCAATGGTGGATAGTGTCGCAGTCAGTAGATTTGATATCCGTAACCAACCAATGTCGAAGAAGAATATTGTTTAAATAAAACAAAAAGTATATCAGCACTCTCTAACTGGAAGAAAAATATGACATGGTATAAAATCGGGTGGCGAGCATAACGTGACATACCCCGTCCGATTGAGAATCGGGCGAAAGAAAAACAAAGAGAAATTCCCACTTTCAAGACTTTATTTTGCAATCTTACCAAAATCGAGCAAACTGGTCAACCCTGAATTTCTTTCCCCGCAATCATGCCATGCCATTATCACTGGCTGTTTTCTTTTGTACATGCCGCGACAAAAACGCGTGCGTTTTAGAAATTGATTGAAACGCTTATAAAAGAAATGAACCCTTACCTGGCTTGATGCCATATCCGCTATATCATATATCGTCCTTGTCTGAAAGGTTGTCTGAAAAAATGTCAGAGTTGCCCTTGAAGCTTAGCGTCTTCATGGTTATTTTTCGGACAATCACTCCGCTTTGAGTAGCCATATTTATTCGATTAATTGCCAACCTTCGAATTCGCGGCCACCCTGACAGTCACAAGGGCCCACCCTCATGGGCCCAAAATTAAATAAGCGCATGAGCGCGCAGGGCGATTAATCGAATAAATACGGTGTCAAAAAGGGGTTTATTTACTAAGTAATTTGCTTGCTTAAATTGTAATATTAATAGACGTCATGAAAATGTTTTTGTTTTTAGATTACGTTGAAATGACCTTAACTAGACAAGCTTGAGACAACTATTTTGTTTAGGCTTAAGGCATTTTTAGTCAATGGCAATCTAGACATTACAATTTTCCTGATAAATGTCAAGCTTTCGTGCAGTAATAAAGATATAAATGTCATGGAATATTTGAAGCCTGGTGAATAAATGAGAATAATGTAATATTCAGTAGCGGACACAGGTATACTCGAACCTAAGACCTTCCGATTTCTAGTTCGAATGCTATACCAGTGAGCTACAGGAGACTCGTGGGAGCTAAGGCCATTAAACTAGGTTCATGGGACAAACATCCTGCACACTGCTAGGATTGGACTGTCATGTGTTGGGCATATGCGCAATGGAATAAATGTTATGGAAAATGTTTTTTTTTTTTTTCGAGTACGCTTGTGTCACTTAGTGAATATTACATTATTCCCATTTATTCACCACGCTTAAAACATTCCAAACCTAGCAGTATGAAAGATGCTTGTCCTGTGAACCTAATTTAATGGCCTTAGCTCCAACTGGTCTTCTGTAGCTCAGAGGTGGAGCATCCGAACTAGTAATCGGAAGGTCTTAGGTTCGACTCGGATTTTTTTCCAAGTATGCCTGTGTCACGTACTGAATATTACATTATTCTCAATAAAAGTATATTAAACATAAACAAATTACTCAACTTTTGATCATCAAACCTGAAAGAAATGTGGTGTGGACTTGTGACTTGTGAAATTACCATTGGTTAAGGATTCCATTCTTATTTGACGAGTAGAAATTCCTTACGCAACAAAATTAACCGTTCGTTTTAAAGTGCGTTCTCTAGCAGTAATTCAGCACGTACTTTTGCTGGACAAGCTTAGTTCATTTAAATGTTCACAGTTTACGGCTTCAGTCAACAATAAGACGGCACAGAGCCTAACAATTAGCATAAAAGGGACGTTTTTCTACATAACACTCCAGAGTCACATGACGTTGCCAAGTGACTTCAGAGAAACTACGTTAATGGTCCTGCTAAACCGGCAAAACTTAGCCCTGGTGATAGAAAAATGGTGAGAAATGTTCTTTAAAAAGACCTTACCAACTTGGTCGAGGGCGGCGTTTGCTTTGGTAATTTTCACAAAATTTAAAACTTAAGTATAGTCAAATTTACAACTTCCACAATGATTCTTCGAAATAATTGGTTTCTTAGTTGTTAAACTTAGTTAGTCAAAGTAATGTTTGTTATACAAAATACTGACGGCAGACTGGTCCCAAAGGCGGAGGAGTCAACAAGCCCATCATCACTACGTACTGTGTTCACACATACCCAATGTTGATTTCCTGTGTGTAAAATTTGATTGAATTGACCTGACACTTGTCCAAAATTTCTACAGGGCCCAAGAGTGGATCTTTGTAGTCCCTTCATAGTTGGGTGAATGGCCCTCAGGAGAGTGTATGCATGCCCGTCCAGCCAGTCAATTGGTGAGAGAATCAACTGATAATGGCGATTAGTCAAGTTGCATAAGCTAGCTGACCTCTCAGTATCACCAAAACTTGTGCCAGTGCAAATAACCTCCCCTTGGTTATTACCTTGAATTAAAGGCTTTACAATTTGCTTGAAAGATGATTTGCAAGCAGGACATTTCCATGTTGTTCTTGCATTGTTTGGCATGCGTTTGAAGTGAAGACACTGTAATGAAAATTTTTTCCACTTTGACATATGTCACTGTGGCATTCAAGAAGTGTGTCAGTTCTCAGTGCTTTTTATTCGCAAGTGCAAATTGTGCCTAGTTTTAATGCTCTCTGCAAAATGTCTCGTTGTACAGGCTTACCATTCTTGGGAAAAGTGCATGATTTCTGCCAAAGTGGGCAGAGCCAGTTGCTTGGAATACTAGTGATCTTTAGGCAAGATGGATGGAACTCTGAAACTAGGCATGACTGATGCTGCAAGATACAACAGATAATGCAGGTGAACTTCCGCGGCAAAAATATATCCCCTTAGGGTCAACGTGTTTCATGTTCATTTCTCTATTCCGAGTGTACCGTCTCCCAAGGAATTCAGGTAGTGTACAATACCTCCATAAATGGGTTAGCCTAGGAAGCACACTTTTCCAATGCTCATTGTTAGGATACACTCTTTCAACAACAAGTTCAACCTGATTGTTACTGGGACGACAGACAACAAAATCATCGTAAGCTCGGCCACTAGTAAACAGTTGTTGCTGCACCTGATAGTAGTATGGTGATTTCTCCTAGGCATGTATTTATCGCCATTTAGAAACAAACATGAGGTTGGTTTTTCTGTGTAGCTGATGAAGTCAGCATCCTTGAGGCAGTAAGGACATTTGATTTCCCCACACCCTTGAGCACAGTAATCGCACGCACAAAGAAAATCAGGTGAATGAATCCAAGGGTATTCAGCACTTACAAACGTCCCGCATTTTTCAATTTTGAAATTGACATGATTCTGTTTCATGATATTCTCGTAAGCCTTTAGAGCCAGACTTTCATGCTTACACCCATACTCAGTAATAGTTGTTGAAAATTTTCAAATACTTGGGTAGCAAATGGTCTTGATCAAAGATGTTGATGGCTGAGCTGTATCTGTATGACTAGCTTGCTTACTAACAGAAGCTCCGATCCTACCAGCTCGGTGATGAAAAAACTGTGAGCCTGCAGCCTGGCTTCTCGTATCCTCCTTAATTAGCTTTAAGTCCTCCTTGGAAAATTCCAGTTTGATATTTGAGCATGCTTCTAACAGTTTGTGGTATTCCATGTCTAAGTGTGCCTTATCAAACAAGTCTGTAATTGGTCGCATGTGACTGCTTTTAGGCACAAATGATTGTGAATAGGGATAAATGATGCTAAGGACAACTGGTTTACTTTTACAAAGATCAAGTCCAGCAAAAAAATTCATTGAGTTCTGAACTATCTGGTGACGGGGTTGTTGGAGTCTTTTTGTCTGCTTTCATTATAAACTGTGATGGTTCGGAGGCACATGATGGGTTAAGATTCTCCAAAGTACGGTCTAAGCTTAAGTTTTTTGGCAGATTTAAAGTTGATATCCTTCACCTCTGCAAACGAAGCATCTTTCGTATAACTTGGCAATATCCAAGGGCATTTCATTTCTGTGCAGGATAGCTTTTCACGGATTTTGTTAAAGGTCTCTAAAAAAAAAGAGGACGCTTGCAACGTGGGAGCGACACTCACCCAATCCAGCCATGCATCCTCGACAGTGCGCACTCAAGATTGTCCTCGTTTTGTTTGTAATTATCCACAAAGGAACGCACGGTTTATTCATTTTTTGTGAGTGACGAACCTTACCAATAACCACAAAGTTGTCAGCTATAAGCCTAGCCTGCGTTTTTCGACGTAGGAAGAAATACGAGACGTCTGCACGCAGGCTACTATAAGCCGTCCTTGCACAGTTTTGATAAATCCAGATACCATTTGATTATAAGCGTGCAGACCTTCGAAGGCTTTAAATTGGTCCTGCGTATAGTGGCTCGTTTCAGAACTAAAAATGACGCCACATCAATCGATTCCACCGGCGGGAAACATTCTGAATCGAAATCCTTTTCACTTAACAAAAAAGGATCAATTTCTACCGGCTCAATTTTCTCATAGTAGCGCTTTCGTACATGCACTTCCAAACTCTTTGCATAGTCTGAAAGAGGAAATTCCGCAGCGGTTTTAGTCTCGATCTTCTCAGACCTCTTATCGCAAGGTGTGGATTGTGGAACACCAACATGGCGGATGCCTCGTTTTCATGAGCCTCGTTATTATGTATGACGTCACGTGCATACGCCCTATTGGGATTAAATCTGGGTTCATTGTTCTAATACTATTAGGTCTGACTGAGGGTTGGCCGCATCAATAGTTGACTCGATAGTGCTATAGATTAAAGTATCAACAGGTAACTAACGCATTATTGAGTTTCGAGGTTCTCCTTAGTCGTTAGTGTAAAACAGAAATAGGAAAGGGCCGAAGACTGTCCCCTGGGGTCCCTGGGGGACACCAGACAAAACCGGCACTCCCAAAGAGCTATTATCATCGACAACAACTGACTAGTTTCTATATGCCTAATTAGGTATCAAGAGCACCTTGCATTCCATAACAGTTCATTTTTCATCGGGAGGCGATGGTGTGGGTCTGAATCAAAGGCCTTTGAAAAGTCCATGATTATCAAATCAGTTTGGTTCTCCATGTGAAGGGCGAGCGCAATTTTCTCTAGTGTTCTAATCAGCTGGGTTTCGTATGAGAGTTTTTTTCGAAAGCCGTGCTGGTATTTACTAGCACATTATTTGAATCGAGGTAAGACATCATTTCAGATTTAATTGTAAAGAAAATCCTAAGTTTTCTTTGACAAAATGTCAGCTCAAAATTTCTTAAAATTGCAAAAATAGTTCCTTTCGTTTTCGAAGGGGCAAAACATGTCATATAAAAAGCGAAAAAGGTCATGCAGCTAGCATTAGCCAGCAACAGCTCGTAGGCGGGGAATAGACAAATACAAGACCATCTGGGAACAGGACACGGTATTTTGCTTAAAATATGTTCTCGTTGGCCATGGGCGCCCCTGATAATACAATAGCATAATTTGTTCTTTGATCTTGGGTGTGTTTACACGATGTACAGTAGAACCCCGGTAACTCGGATAACTCGAACTCCCCCGCTAACTCGAACTGAGTCTCAATTCCCTTGGATTTGACCCAACTTTTCCGTCATTTTTACTCGGTTAACTCGAACTAAAAAACCTGGAAAACCCCGCTAACTCGAACTAAATTTTGTTTCCCTTCATCAAAATTTACCCCGATCATCCGAATTTCTGGTTCTTAGAACTCGCCACGGATGCCCATTGAGATATCCCATTAGGTTTTCTTATCGTGTGATCGAATTCTAACACTAGATCAAAGACTGGAGCAGTTTGATTTTAATTAGTGCAACGAACAGATAACAGTATGTATTAGTTTCTCGTGAAATAAGTTTAATTTACACTGTATTGTATACCGAAGTGCTGAAAATCAATAAACTATTAATTATTAACCTGGAAAATTGAATATTTTAATTGACCCCGATAACTCGAAACCCCGCTACCTTGAACAGTTTTTCGTTTCCCCTCAGAGTTCGAGTTACCGGGGTTCTACTGTAATAGATTTTATGAGATCTGAGATCGAACACCTTTCACTTCATTCAAAATATTTATGACTTTATCTTTCGGTAAATTTTCGGGGTATTTTGGTCGAATGCCTGAAATGTCGAAAAGGTTTGTCTGATTTTTTAAGAGAATGAATGCAACGCAACGAGCCAGCATACAACGGTTACTATAAACTTACAGCTTCAGAGGGGAAAAGGAAAGTAAACCTTCTTAATATAGATTAAATTTGTTTACGCTTTTCCCGTGATACTCAAAATTAAGATTATTTTAGACTGTGCATCTGTCTTTTGCGTTAAAAATACTCGACGTTCAGTAGAAAACTCTGTAGCTAATTTCAAATATTCTGTACGGTTCTTCTTTTATAGCAATGAAGAAAAAATAGAATACATCAAATTGAAACGAAACGAAAAGGCTTTGCATGGAAGCGCCGAACACCCTGCATTTTATGTAGGTCACGCCGAAGATCTTCGGCGTGGGTTTTGATCGCTCGGTGTAGTGGCGCACGATATCGTACGATCTTGATCGGGGATACCCAACCTCGTTCCTAGGGTCTCTCTACGAGGTTGTTAAATGCCTTCCTTTAGATTACCTCAGTATGGCGCGTTTTTAGTGTCAAAATTCAAACTATCAATTCAAACATTCGATCCTTCAATTCAAATCTGCAATTGTTCGGTTCAAACTTTCGATCCTTCAATACAAACATTCCATCATTCAATCCAAATATGGAATTGTTTGTTTCAAACATTCGATTCTTCAATCCAAACACCCTTTTCTTCAATCCAGAGATGCCATTCTTCAAGTTAAACATGCATTCATTGTATTGCCTGGCCTATCATTCAGTTCAAGCATGCATTTCGTCGATTCAAACATGCCATTTTTCAATTCAAACATTTGATCATTCAATCCAAACGTTCATTTCTTCAATCAAATCCTGAAACTCAAACACTACACCATAAATTCCGCGTTCAATTTCGATAGAAAATGCTGAAATCCTGCTGTTGAAACATTCTGCACTTTAATTTTAAGATATGAAATCCAGATTATAAATTCAGTCAAACATAGTCTCACAATGTAGTTGTGCAGTGGCTCGATTCAAACATTCACTTCGGCGATTCAAACATTCAGCTCAGCAGTCCAAACTTTCAGTTCCTCTCCAGTAGTCTGGAACCGAGGGGACTCTGTAAAACAAGGATACGGACGGGCGGATGCGGACGGCGGATTAAATTTATTGGTTAATTGTCACCTTCTAAGAAATGCTAGCTTTGGCTTTTTTTTTAATTTTTTTTTTTTTTTTAATTTGCATTGATTTTATATTTTATTGTCAGTCAAACAGCGAAAACGCTGTGGGATGTTTCTTCTCGTTTTTCAACCAAATCTCGGTACATTAGTCGACACACCATCCGGAAAAACAACAAGTTCACATTATTCATGAACATTTACAGGATAATCTGACTAACAGGTAAAGTACTGTACGAGCTTTTGTTAGGCATTAAAGATTGGAAATCGTGGTTATTGTTCAAACAGACAGATCGATACAAGTTATTAAAAAATTATTTTAAGATGTCCAAAGATTTCCCGGCGTAGGATTTCTGAACGTGTCATTTTCTTCCCTTTAAATTTGTACACAAGCGAAATTTTCCTTGCAATATGGGGGCTTTTTTGATCGGGTTTTGCGTCTTTTCGGTTTTGATATTCATAGCGGATTTTGGTTTTTCTCATCTTGGAACATTCAGATTATTTTATCTGACAGAAAAACATGTTTTTTTCGGTCAGTTTCTGGTTTTCCTCCGGTTGCCTCGGCGGCGGCCTTCAGTCCCCAGTCAGGTCAGGGGTCGTCTTCTCCGTGAACTTGGTACAGTCGAACCTCGATTATCCGGACTCGTTGGAACTTGAATAAAATGTCCGGATAATCGAAAATATGAATATTAATGAGACAGGAATGTAAAAAAAATGTAATAAAGAAAGCAGAATTTGTCTAACCAACCGGTTGATGCTTTGAAGCTTTCGCGATTGGTCGAACCAGGCCCCAGTTGTTCAAAGAGTGGATAACTTTATCCACCGGATAAGTCGCTATCCAGCGGAGCAAATGTACTCCAACTACCGGTAACGCCTTTTGGCAAGTTTTCCACACAATCCCATACTTAAATTTGACATATGTTTCTACTCTATCCATAAATTATAGGGCTATTGGGAAAATCTTGCACGCATTTCATCTGCTGGATAGCAACCTATCCAGTGAATAAAACTATCCGCTCTTTGAACAACTGGGGCCAGGCGTATAAGGTTTTGTCCAATTGCTCTGACACGTTCGCAAATCTGACGCAGGGAAGTCTTTGGACGTCTTAAAATAATTTTTTAATAACTTGTATCGATCTGTCTGTTCGAACAATAACCACGATTTCCAATCCATAATACCTAACAAGAGCTCGTACAGTACTTTACCCGTTAATCAGATTATCCTGTGAATGTTCATGAATGTGAACGTGTTGTTTTGCCGGATGGTGTGTCGTACTTATGTACGGAGTTCCAGTGCAAAGTCAGACTGATTTGGTTAAAAAACGAGAAGAAACATTCCACAGCGTTTTCGCTGTTTGACTGACAATAAGATATAAAATTAATTCAAATTAAAAAAAATAAAAATAAAATTTAAAAAAAAGCCAAAGCTAGCATTTCTTAGAAGGTGACAATTAACCAATAAATTTAATCGTATCAACATCCTATTTTCTTCCACTTCTTCTTCTTCTTCTTTTTTTTTTTTTTAAAGCCCCATCCGCCGTCCGCCATCCGCCATCCGCCGTCCGCATCCGCCCGTCCGTATCCTTGTTTTACAGAGTCCCCTCGGTTCCAGACTACTGGAGAGGAACTGAAAGTTTGGACTGCTGAGCTGAATATTTGAATCGCCGAAGTGAATGTTTGAATCGAGCCACTGCACAACTACATTGTGAGACTATGTTTGACTGAATTTATAATCTGGATTTCATATCTTAAAATTAAAGTGCAGAATGTTTCAACAGCAGGATTTCAGCATTTTCTATCGAAATTGAACGCGGAATTTATGGTGTAGTGTTTGAGTTTCAGGATTTGATTGAAGAAATGCACGTTTGGATTGAATGATCAAATGTTTGAATTGAAAAATGGCATGTTTGAATCGACGAAATGCATGCTTGAACTGAATGATAGGCCAGGCAATACAATGAATGCATGTTTAACTTGAAGAATGGCATCTCTGGATTGAAGAAAAGGGTGTTTGGATTGAAGAATCGAATGTTTGAAACAAACAATTCCATATTTGGATTGAATGATGGAATGTTTGAATCGACCCATTCCATATTTGCACTGAAGGATTGAATGTTTGTATTGAAGGATCGAAAGTTTGAACCGAACAATTGCAGATTTGAATTGAAGGATCGAATGTTTGAATTGAAAGATTGAATGTTTGAATTGAAGGATCGAATGTTTGAATTGATAGTTTGAATTTTGACACTAAAAACGCGCCATACCTCAGAGGCGTAATGGCGTGATGAAAAATTATCAAGGATTTTGAAAAAATTCCACGGTTCACACGAACTGTTTTTGCCCAAAAATATCCAGGATTAGAGTGTACAGGCGGTCGGTACAACATTTTCCTGGCGTAGGCTTTTCGGTGGCCGCTTGGCGTGGAAGTTCGAAACTCTCGGGTCTCGGCGTATCAGTTCAGTGTGAGACGTACACGGAATGCAAGACAGTAACGCAAATAACGGAGACGCAGGTGTTGCTGCTGCCGTGACAAAGGTAACGTTATGATTAATGTACTTTTTCAAACTGCTGTCGTCTCGACACGGACAACTTCAGTTGCAAGGACACCAACATTGTTAACGTTAAATATATCGATTTCGACTCACTATATTGACATAATGGCATTCGTACAAGGACTCGTATCAGCCTTATTGGCCTTGCTAGGTAGGTACAGCGATTGATGTGATTTTGCTCCTGAGTTCCCTCATGAAATCTCTGAGCGCGGACTCGAACTACAACTGAGTAATTGATCTACCAATCTGTTTTTTCCTTGCCAAGTAGAATGTGTAGAAAGAACGGAATTACGGGAAAACATTTCTTACCGGTGATATAATGGAGAAAATTAAGTTAATTGCTAAAACCCTAAATGCAAATTCCCCCTTGTAGTCCTTGTAAGCCCTAGCGAAATGTTTATATTTCAATCGCTTACATTTTCAGCCGTTTCAGATAACATATTCAACAAAACCCTTACTGTAACATGTCTTTGCGGGAAACCAATAATTCAAGGATATTAAATGTAGTCTGTGGTCTTCGAAGTTGCGTGCACGCGGCGGCGACACTGGAAGTTTTTAAGGTCCTGAAAAGTTCACACATTTGTAAACAACATTTAGGCTAAACGATTCCACTGAAATTAGCCTGCGTGCAGACGTCTCCTATTCCCTTTGTTGCACTCAAAAAAGGGACAAACAGAGGTCTCTGTCCCCGATTTTTCCTGAGGGGAAGGGGCGGCTGCAAACAGGCTAACTGAAATCGATGAAGTACTATTATGCATAACGACCGTCAGCGTCTTGTCAGTATTCGACAACTAACTTCAAAAATGTCTGTCAAAATGTTGGTTTTTAAATATATGAACATTGTGATTATTAAACATTTCTATTTTGGTATGGACTAACTGATTTTATGAATATTTTTACAGTTTGCCTGTTTTCCGAAGTACGAGTCACTACTGCACGTGAGTATATTCTGTTAATGTGACCATAGGGGGCCCACACAATGTGTCTGTGTAGCCGATTGTTATTAATATAGTAAATGCACTGGATTTACCGTTTGCTTCTATATATCGCTAACTATGTATATAAATCAATGATAAATAAACGTTGAATTACCTTATCTGTGGTATATAGTCGTCCTTTTACCTCAAAAGCGGTTTTTTGAGCGATTTTGAAGGAGTTTGGGTTCGCCTTTGACTGTTCATATATAAGAAGGTATCAAACAAGGATTCCTCCCTTCTCCTTCCTATATATGAACAGTCAACGGCGAACTCAAACCCCTTCAAAATCGCTCAAAAAAACCGCTTTTGAGGTAAAAGGACGACTATATACCACAGATAAGGTAATTCAACGTTTATTTATCATTGATTTATATACATAGTTAGCGATATATCGCTATAGGTGAAGCAAACGGTAAATTCAGTGCATTTACTATATAATAACAATCGGCTACACAGACACATTGTGTGGGCCCCCTATGATGTGACAAGAGAAACTTGCAAAGCGAAGTATTCAAATGAGGAAAATACTGTTTTATATGGGCGGGAATACTCTGACAATTTTCTTTGTAATATGAGTTTAATCTGGCTTCTCCTTCACTTAATATATAACACTGATGTTTATGAAAGAGGGAAGGATAAGGGTTCAGAGACTTCAGGGGTTATAATGAAATAAGAAATCGCATGTAAATTTGAATGCGTGGCCTTGCGGTTTCACTGTGAAAGAGCTGAACATAGTGGTATATCCGCTCGGGTGCTCACTGTTACGACCTACTGTTTACCTGGGATATTTTTATGAGATTTTGGAGGCGATTTCGCGGTGCTTTTGAATGCGATTTAGATCGCGTGAGTACGATTTTTTAATTTTTCCCTGCATAAAGCTCTCTTGAATGATCCCTGAGCGGACATTGAAGCCATTGAATAGATTTATGCTCTCATCAAATGCGTTCTGCTCTCATCTCAACTTAACAATAATCAAATTGGTGTATACTGATAGCCGGCCAAATCCCACTTTACTTTACTATGTCGCAAAATAGATGTTAACGCTAAAAAAAGGCCTGCCCTCTTAAGCTTACATAGTTTTGAACAAAGCTGCGTTCTACCATATGAAATTTTCGATCAAATCATGGAAGTCTGGACCAGTGTTAATTAATTGTGAGAATATTTGATAGCCGATTGATTTCTAGCCTACGTGAAGCCGTCCCCCCCCCCCCCCCCCCTCCCCACCCCAGTTGCATAGCCGGCAAGATTGTTAGGGCGAGCAAAGTTTTGGCAGAGAAGCTGCGAAGTCGAGTGGAGAATGAGGAGGAGACGCTTCGAATTTTCTGGCGCCTGCGGCGCTCACTGATCGCGGCGAAGCCGCTAGAGAGAATGGCGGTTTCGCCGCCAAAAATTCTTACGTACGCAGAAGCAATTCCGCCAGCTCCGCAGGCTAGCATAACACTGTCACAGCAGTGAACAAATTTCTCTGAAAGATGTCCCATGGTTATGATGGCATATTATTAAACTAGGCTTACTCTAGTACTCTATACTTGATGCTTACCTTCGCTATTACAGGAACGAAATAAAGCCGTTCACGACATTAAATTCTTAATTTTGTTTTTCCCTTGAATAGGGTGTCATTGTTCGGGTTTGGGCCTTAAAAAGAGTATCAATTTTCGTTTGTCTTATCCTTAAACAGGGTCGGGGTTCAAAAACCTGGAATCAAGGCAATCCGACTTTTTAAAATTTTCTCAACCATCGGACCGAATGCCTCATTTGAAAGAAATCTTCCATTAAAATAGAAAATCCACCATTGCATGCTCAATAGTCGTCGGTTGAACCGATTTAAATGAAACTCACTGCAAAAGTTTGGTCTTGATGAGATCTTACAAAACTTGCCATTTGGTTTTGTTTTCTGTCGTTTAGTTTAAAAGTGTCGGTGTTACTAAAACGAAGAACGGGGAATGGGGAATCGGGAATGGGAGTCTGGAAAGGAGTGTACGGCGGTAATCCGCATAAGAATTCAAAATAGCGGACGAAGGAAAAGAAAACAGTCTGGGAACAAAGTTTGAGCACGCGCTCTTCGAACTCGATCGTCGGAGCAAACAGCATGGACGGTAAGTATAGATGTTATTAAGAATTTACCTGGGAATGTTGACTTCATAAATTTAGTTTTTCTCTGACATAGATTGCAGGTTCGATAGAAATCCGATCTTTGGAGAGGTAGGTGAATGTCTCAGAATTAATCGAAGACTACACATTATTTGAGCAATCAATTCAGAACTGCAACCTCACGGCATTTATTGTGGCTATCGACAATATTCGCGCGATTAATTCTACTGTATGTAAGTATGCCAGAGAAAAACCAAATTTATAAAGTCAACGAGGTAAATCCTTCAATAACATCTACACTGGCCGTCACTGTACCGTCCGTGCTGTTTGCGGCTCCCACGATCGAGTTAGAAGAGCGCGTGCTCAAAACTGGTTCCCAGACTGTTTTCTTTTCCTTCGTCCGCCATTTTGAATTCTTATGGATTACCACTGTACAGTTATTCGCAGACTCCTGTTCCCGGTTCCCCGTTCCCCGTTCCCCGTTCCCCGTTCCCCGTTCCCCGTTCCCCGTTCCCCGTTCCCCGTTCCCCGTTCCTAGTTTTAGTAACATCCAAGTGTATGTTCCTTCACTGTATTACCTGACATATTTCTTTGCTCAACAGAATGTTATCGTGATGAGAAAGTTATTCACCTGTCGCACTCACAATTAAATGGATCAATGTACGTTCTCAACTATACTTACAGTCATGATCAAGTAACAAAGCATTGCAGGTGGAAAATAGAGGTACCTTTTGGTCAGAAAGTACTGATCTACTTCACTGCGTTTGATCTGGGAATTGATGTTTGTGGGAGTGCTAGTGTTGAAATATTCGAAGGATCGGAAAAGTTGGCACAAGGATGTGGTAGTACCTCTCCTCCACTGATTATATCTTCGGGCAGATATCTTGCAATGAGTTTCTACTCTGCCTGGTTCGTGGAAGGACATGGATTTGTAGCTCACTTCAAAGCAATTAACAGCTCATCTGGTGGGTTGAAGCTGGAATAAAACAATTATGTAAAAGCTGTGAATACGTTAGGTGTTACGTTACGTTTTCACTTGAGGATACACCCTTCATTGTTCTAACCCGCGCCAGTCAGGCCCAGTTTTACCAGCGCTCTAATTTTCTTTTATGTGGTCGCCCCGGGTGGTCGCTCGCTAAAATTGATCCTGTTACAGTCTCTCACAGGTATTGTATCTGTGGCCAAACTTTAACTGCAAATCTGATTGGCTGTTGGAATCACTGAAAGTAGATAGCACTGCGTGTTCGAATTACTCTCGCCAAGTTCTTCACGACTGAGTTTTTTTTTTTTTTTTTTTTTACAATCTGAGAATAAAAGAACATCACAGATACCGTCTACGCTGGATAAGTTTGAAAGTTCATGGATGAATGATCAAAATGGCGCGCGAATGAAGAAGACTGTTTTGTTTATTCGAGAACACGTTCAAATTTGTTGTGTTATACTCATCCAGCGGGGAGCAGGGATGGCGCAGTGTGGCCCGGGTTTGACTCGCGAAGTTGACGCCATGTGTGGGTTTTTGTTGTTGGTTCTCGTCCTTGCTCCGAGGGTTTTTTTCCGGTTACTCCGGTTTTTCTCCCTCCATAAAAACCAACATTTCCAAATTCCAATTCGACCTGAAAACAGTGGACGAAGAACCACTCTGTGGATGTGCCACTGAAATTCCCATTTATTTATTTATTTATTTATTTATTCATTTTTGTTTATTTGTTTCACTTGTATGTGTCTACAGTTTCCTCGACTTTGTGTAAAACAAAGGGACCCGTTTGAGGTTGACAGCCTTTTAATAACTATTTTCCAGAGGTTTTTGCATTCTGGGTTAGCAAAAACGGACTGTGTGTGAACCGATATATCTGAGTCTAGTATAACCGCGATAAATTTGGAGACACGTTCAAGTTTTTTAAAAAGTCATCATTATAGCCGGGTGTTTTTTGTTTGTTTTGTTTTGTTTTGTTTTTTTTTTTTTTTTTGAGTAATTACTATATTTTTATCGTGCAACTTATAGGTTCATCTTCTCAACAGGGTGTGATGGTCTTTTTAAATATATTGACTTGCGGTACAAGCAGAATGGAACCATTTACAGCCCTAACTACCCTTCCAGTTACGGAAGGAACGAAGATTGTAAATGGCGCATTAGAACATCGCGCCACTACCAGGACAAATCGAATGTACTCATCTACTTTACGTCATTTGATTTGGGAACCGACTGTTGCAGCTGTGACTATATGGAAATATATGATGGACCGAGCGATGATTACAAGCTGCTTGCAAGATTTTGCGGCAATAGCCTTCCCTCGCCAGTTTATTCCTCAGGCAGATATATCTATGTAAAATTTCGGTCCAATTCAAGCGTGCAAGGACGTGGGTTTGTGGCACACTACAAAGAATTATTCCATTATTCAGGTAAATAAAAAGGCGCATTTGTTATAGTAATAACAACGAAACCGGAGAATTCAAGTACTAGCAACACATTGACATTAACATTGGACAAACGAAAGAACGGTTCTACGAGTCTAAAGGACTGTAACTCACAGATCGCTGGCAAATGAATTTTGTCAAGTGGCTTCGGTAGAAACTGCTATACGTATACGGGTAGTTTGTTTTTATTAAATATACACTCGATTGCAAAAACGTTGACACCTAAAAAGCATAAACCGTGAACGATGAGACCAACAGATTTGTGGGTAGTGTTCAAACAACAACCTCATTTCCATAATCAATAATTTACTATGCAAATAAATTTAGTACACTTACACCCATAAAGCCATTGGGTCTAATCGTTCACGGTTTATGCTTTTTAGGTGTCAACGTTTTTTCAATCGAGTGTAGTCAATTAGATGACAGTACACTTTGTGCATGGTCACACAAAAATGTACGATTACGATAACCTTCGTAATGCATTGAATGTTGTGCGGCTAGCACTATGACACAAAATGATGGATCAGAGAATTAACTCTGCAGTGTATGTTAAACGCTCTGGCACTGCTAATGCAAATGTCTTTTCTATGTTGTAAAAATTTCTTGTATGAGCAATCTTGGAAGACGCGGTACCTGTCTGGTACATTCACGCACAAGATGGTGTGCAGAGAAGAGCGTCAAGACTGGCTCTTATTAAATTAACGTCAGGAAATTCATGGATCGATTTACTTTACCACTTTAGCATACACTGCAGAGTTAAGGTCACACGAGAGGACAGTGGACTAGTCACAGGGACTAGTCCTTTGTCGCGTTTACATGATGGAATGATGCACGGGGACAAGCTTCTTGAAGGATTTACACGTGGGGACCTGTTACACACCGAAAAATAAAAACTTAGGGCGCTTTCACAGAAATTCACGGAAACGTAAAGACGAAAAAGCAGTGGTCTCAAACAATGACACCGAATTTACTAAATTAAGAGTCATTGTCTGAGAAAACCAGGCAGAGGTGAAAGATGGGGGTCGGCCGATTTCCTTCAAACTTTCACCATTTAATGTCTGTCCGAAATGATAATGAATGATGCTATTTAGCAATTCTCTTGCTGTTGCGTTTCGTAGTTTGACCACCCCCCCTGGTTTTGACCCTTACTGACCCTGATGTCACGCAAAATATATGCAGAATTTGAAGCTCAATAAAATATATTTCGCGTCATTTCTGGGGACTCATATCGATTGCTCGTATTGTTTATCGTCTAAAAAACGTTGTTAAAGGAAAATATCCCGACTTAACATAAAACTTAATTTTTTATGGAATTTTGCAATTTCCTTGCGATCGCGAAAATGTCTTGGGCCGAATGTGAGGCAATTTCGAAACTGTTTTTCTCAGAGGTGCGGCGTTCCTTTCCAAAAATTTCTTGATATTTTTTAAGCCAAACATCTGTTCTCCCAAAATCAGCAAGCTCTAACTTGAGCCATTAAAATGCGTTTGCATGAGCCACGCTCGAAGTCAAAGATGACTCGGTATTTTTGCTAATAAAGTTCCACAGCGGGTTTTTCTCGGTTTTTCTTTATTTCATCTTCTTCTGGTTTGGTTTTTTGTTTTTTGTTTTTGGATAAGCTCGATGAAACTATCCTAACTCTTCGAGGTAGAACTTCCCTGGTAGATTTAGTTGAGTGACGCTTTGGGCAGGAATAACATCAAATTGGTGTTAGCTCACACTTGATTTGATTATGCGTGACATGTCACGGTATTTGACAATTGTCAAACGTGATCACAAACAGAACACATTTCCCCCTTTTTTTTACAACTTGGTAACAACAAGCATTTCCCTGAAACTATATTAAGTCTTGGAGTCAGTCTGTCGTTGATAATTGTTAATTAAAATAAAAACAGCATCAAATACCTGTAAAACTTGCCACGGCAAAAGAACCTCCGGTATGTTCGTTACATAACAGACAATTGAAAGAACAACAAATCTTTCTTCTGTAATGCGTTGGGTTCCGCCATAAATCTGAAGTGCTCTTTCTGGTCTGTGGGTTCGCCTTGTGGCGCTGAAGGTGTTGGTTTGAAGATTTGTCCCTTGGTATCCAGTACACGAGATATTGAATCGCACTGGCTCGTCAGTCTTGGTTTGGGAAGAAAGCGTGGCGCGACAGGTTCAAAGATCTCCGAAGCCGATTTGATTCTCAACAGGTAAATCCCGGCATAGTAAATCGAACGTTCGAAAATCGAACTCAATCGAACTCAATCCACGGATTGAGTTCGATTTCGTTCGATTGGGTTCGATTGAAATTTAGTTCGATTGGGTTCGATTTACTATGCCGGGGGTAAATTTGATGTCCCTGAAGATGAGAAGAGACAGACATCACAAGAACATTACAACAGACTAGAGCGGCCGAAAACAGACTATGTGTTTCCACCTAAGTTATAAGGGACAACGAAAGAGTATAACACAAACCCTACGAGGTGACTACATATTATGAAACAATATGCGATTAACACAGTCTATATAGTGTAACATTTCCCGACAAGTAAATGGCAAGATGTCACAAGGCATTTTTGAGCTGCATAACGCTGTTGTTCCCATCGGTTCAGGTTCGTTTTATGTTAACTGACTGACTGCATACTAGACTCATTTAAAAAATATAAACAACATACCATTTACGGCAGTGGGAACCGAATGCAAAGATTCGGAAATTTTTTTTGTTTACATTTGTTCCGCGGAGTCGCATTATGCCGCCTCAAATTAGTCGTATCACAGGACAATCAATCTTGACCTCCATGCTACACTATTGTATTTTAACAGCTTTTAGTTGGAATTTTGGAATTAAGGCGGGACACATTTTGCTCCATTAAAGTGTTTCTCAATTATATATTAAATATTTCATATTCATCAGAAGAAACTAGTTTTGTTTTATACCAAAAATCATGATTCCTTGTAAAAAAAAATACAATGTGTTTTTGGTAAAATAAAACTAGTTTCTTCTGATGGATATGAAATATTTAATATATATTTGAGAGACACTTTAATGAGGTAGAATGTTGCCTGCTTTTATTCCAAATTCCAAGCAAAAGCTGCTTTTAAACTATATCAAAATACAATAGCTAGCATGGAGGTTAAGATTGGTATTGTGCAGTTTCGCACATTATTGTGCGATAAAGTTAAACACCGCGGAAAGCGCTATCTTCCTGGGCGCATTCTTCACACATCGAATGGGACTAGTTCTTTTCAAATCAAGAAACACCTCCTTATTTGTGGTGATGTCTCATCAAACCCTGGCCCTGGTAAGAAGCCAACGGCGAAATATCCGTGCGGCGAATGCCACAAGAACGTTCGAAACAACCAAGACGCCATCTTGTGTGTTATATGCAAATCATGGTTCCACGCCAAATGTCTCAATATGTCTAGGAACATATTTCGTTATTATTTAGCTCACCCGGATATCGATTGGACATGTGCCCTCTGTTCTCTACCACCACTGAGTGACTCTTTTTTCTCTGAAGACTCAGTCAGGTTTGGGGCCTCTCTCCAGAAAGGAATTGTTGCTGTTATCGGCGACCTATGGAAAAGGGGAGAGTGGATACCCGCCTTCAAGAAAGACGATCCACTCGACAAAGAGAACTACAGACCGGTTACAGTCCTTTCTGCTGTGGACAAAGTCTTTGAGCAGCTGATTAGCAAACAAATCACTGCTCAATTCGAAAGCCGCCTATCAGATTCCATTACCGCCTACCGCAAATCTCATAGCTGTGAGACAACCCTTGTCTCACTGGTGGAGCAATGGAAACTTGCAAGGGACGGGCACCAGTGTGTAGCTATACTATCTACGGATATGTCAAAGGCATTTGACCCACTTCACCCACCACTCATGCTTAACAAATTAAGAGCCTATGGTTTTGCGAAAAACATCGTAAATCTTCTACGCTCTTATCTCTCCAACCGACAAAACAGAATTAGACTGGGATCACTAGCAAGTTCTTGGCAAGTGGTAAACAGAGGATGCCCACAAGGATCTGCGTTAGGACCACTTCTTTGGAACATCTTCCAGAACGACCTGGCCTATGAAATTAATTTGAACCTTTCTATGTATCCAGATGACCATCAGATTTACGAAGCAGGAAAGGATCTCGCAAACGTAAAGTCATCACTTAGCAGGAATGCAGAAAAAGCGTCTAATTGGTATGAAGACAACATGCTAAAGGGTAACTATATTAAATATAGAACCATGACAATGCAGAACAAAAGAGAGATAACAACTCCGACCATGAGTATTCAAGGCAGCGAAATCGAGTCGACAGAGAAGCTGAATCTTCTAGGAGTGACGATAGATAGTAAACTGAACTTTAACCATCATATTAAAGGGAGAGTTTCACGGTTCGGCGCATGTGCGAGCGATAACGCAAGCGCTGTCAAGCCAATTGTTTTTGGACCAATTAGAAGCGAGTACACAACACCGGCGGGATATGGCGGGCAAGTCTTATAACTTGCTGGCATAAAAATAAAACTCACCGGCCAGTGTTTCGGTAGCCTGCAATGCAGGCGTATTTTTGGAGCGGGAGCGCTGAATAATCCTTCGTTGCTGTCATCTTGGGCGAGGAAGCGCGAGAGGGCTGGAGTGAGTCAAAAGTGACCCTAAGGGAGAGGACGACTGGCCTACTTCAAATACGCGAACTAAATTTATTATTCAGCGCTCGCCCATGAAAAACGCCTGCACTGTAGGCTAGTGTTTCGGTCACGTTTCAGAAAGAAACAAAAAGGCTGTCCATGTAAAACACATGGGGATTTTTGCAGCGCCGCTTCCTGAATGTCCCATGACATTCAAGAAATGCCAGAACTTATGCGAACGTATACGGTTTTATTTTAGTACAATGTCGATATCTCGCGGCATCGACCTTTTTTTATTACGCGCGGTTTGAAAAGCCGAGAAGCTCCCTCAAACTTACGTACTTCAATCCAGTATTTCATCAGCATTCAGTGATAAACTTACTATAGTGTGTACGCTTGATAGCCTGATTTTATTAGACCAGCGAGAAGGCGAAGAACGAGAAATCCGCAAGCTTCAAGAAGCGATGCGACCGTTTAGTAACAACAATACTGAGCGTCCTTCCGAGATGCTGGAATACATTTGAGAAATCTCTGCCATGGTGGCAAATCAAAACTGCGTTTGCCATTTGCAATGACCATAATTTTATAGATAAATGAATACCTTACAATAGATTTTGTAGTTTGCCGCAAATCTTTTGGATTTTTTGCTACTGCCCGCTATTCGAGCCCGCTAATAGACAACTACAACTAACTCGCACATTTGATCTCATATTTATTCGTTTCGCGTCTCAGTGTTGTACAATTTTTTCCATCCAAAACAAAACACTGATGTTTGATGCTGTTTGTCCGACGAATTCTCCGTTTTTGACAGTTGATTTCCATATGAACAAACAGTACGATTGAAATCTAGAAATCCTCGCGAGTTCATCCAAAGCCAGTTGGTGACCTTTGCCATTTCCAGCGAAAGCAGATGTGCCGCGAAATCGTTGTCTATTTTAAACAGACTTATCTCTTTACCAATTTTCCACATTTGGTGGACGTATCTCGTTAACCACACAGGATTTCTACATCCACTCCACTCTGTCCGCTTTAACTTCTGTGCTTCCAGAGAGTCCATAGAACGTCCCGTCGCCGGTCGGCCGCGACGTCTCCTTGCCGATCCATCGACAAAAATGTCGTTCTCGGATGCTAAAACACTTTTAACCTTACAAAAATCGAACTTATAATTACAACAGGAAACAAAGATTATATAAAGTGAAGAACGAAGAGCGGATGATCCAATTTCGGGCGCGATTTCAACAGATTGTTCCACCACAAGCTCGCATCGAATTTAGTGTCGACCCGTACAATTTATTTTTGAGCCAGTCTGCTCGCGCATGCGCTTGACCGTGAAACTCGGCCTTTAACAACGTGTGTAAAAAAGCAAGCCAAAGGATTGGGGTCCTTATGAGACTGAAAAACCTGATACCAACAGAAGCCAAGCTGCAGCTTTATAAAGCTGCTATCTTACCACACCTTACTTATTGCCACCTCACCTGGCACTTCTGCAAGGCAAGCGATAGGAGAAAGCTTGAACGCATACAGAAAGAGGACTCAGGGCAGTTTTTAAGGACAAACATTCTAGCTACGAGAAACTACTAGCAAAAGCAGACATACCATCGTTATACAACAGACGATTACAGGACATTGCCATCTTCATGTATAAGATTAAGCATGAATTACTGCCACAGAGACTTTGTAATCTTTTCCAATGGATGATTTTCCAGTAATCAGATACCTATGTTATGCGCACAGGATTCTGGGATCGCCAGGGGGCAAACATTGTAAGTCGCCAGAAAGAAATGTATGGCATAAAGTTGTTTCTTCGTCAAAAACAGTGATTTCGGGCAATAAAATAACGCATTTTCGCCGTGATTTTGTGAGAAGCGGAGGTGACTAATGTTGGTGCGTGGAAATTGTAAGATTTTGTGTTATAACTGGGATGAAATCTATCGATAAATGCGAAATGTTGATTGTGCAATCTACTGAATCTACACCAAGTAATGGTGACCAATAGTCTCGAAATAGTACAAACGTAGGTATTAATTTGAGGGGATTGACTCATTAAAGCCTTTTCAGTTGTAATTGTATGTGTGCCGATAAAACAACCTATGCCAGGTGGTGATCACTGTGCTATATGAGGTGTATAAATATAGGGTTGACAAGCCTTCGCGCTCACGTGCGTGTTTTAGTTTTGCCCTCAAGGGTATATCTTTTTGAGAACACCCTCTTATTTATGAAATGAGCAGTGTCCCCCGTAAATTTTCTTTAAGAGCTTGATTTTCTTCTTATCAAATGCCATTTATGGTTTGCAGGATTTGCGTGATGGTCACTGTCGCATGTTTTGTATTTTGATCTCAAAGGTCATTTCTGGGTAATGCGTATCGTTTATCAGAACTCTTGTTGTTTCTGTTTAGCGACTGCCGTTCTTATGTACTTTGTGGCATTTGGTTCAGGTTTGGTATGGCCCATTTCAGTGCATCCGGTGACAGTATAGCCTCTGTTTTTATCACTGTAAGGATAGGATTTGAACGGTGTACATGTATCTTCCAGCTTTTGTGTTGCTGAGCCCGGCTATTTGCTTTTGCGGTTACAATTGCAAGTCTATTGCAAGATGTTGTGTTTCTTATCACGGCTATCTGTCTTTTGATCCTTTCTTTATCATTGTAGCTTGTTTGAAAGCTATGCAATGCGTTAAAGTCCCCTTTAGTCCGTTTGTGTTTTTGTTAATATCGCTACGCCGATCCGCTCTGCAACTGTGAGGTTTGTGTAGTGGGAGCTTTAGTTAGTATTTTCCTCCTGTGTTTTGATTACGCCACAGAATGATTAGACAATTATCCTGAGTTAGCATTCTCGTTGCTCTGGCCAGGGGAGATTTCCCCGTGTTAACTATCACTGGTTTCAACCCTCCACAGCGCAATAACTCGGTAATTTCCATCCCCTCGCACAATAATTTCTTTCCTTTGTTTGGGTAAAATTTCAGCAGCCATGAAGTTATAACACACGTACGTAACTAAAAAGAAAACAATCTCGACACATATAATTACAACTGAAAAGCTTTATTGAGTCAATCCCCTCAAATTTACACCTAAGCTGCCTAAGTTTGTACTTTTTCAATACAATAACTTGATGTAGATTCAGTAGATTTCACAATCAACCTTACGCAAGAGTGTTTATCGATAGATTTTATCGCATCAACCACACAAAAAAACTTACAATTTCCACGCACAAACATTAGTCACCTCCGCTTCTCACAAAATCACGGCGAAAATGCGTTACTCTTTGTCCAAAACCACTGCTTTTGACAAAGAAACAACTTTACGCCATACATTTCTTTCTAGCGACTGGCAATGTTTGCCCCCTGGCGATCCCAAAATCCTTTGCGTATACATGGGTCTCTGATTACTGGAAAATCATTCATTAGACAGTGGTTCGTATTACTTAAGAAAGCGAGAATTTGTTCAACCTCGATTCTCTTCGGTGACATATGGAAAACACTCACTTCGTTACCTAGGGCCTAAACTGTGGAATGATCTCACTCCTAGAATAAGATATCAACCCTCTCTGAAGCAATTTAAAAGAGTCATACGTAATCAGGACCTTACTGCCCTAGCAGCAAATGTCAGTAACTGTCGAGGCTGCAACCTATGCCGAGAATGACTTGGGTTTACATGATTTTTTGCGATTGATGTATGAAATTTTATTAATATGGTTTACGATGTAAATTTTAATTCATTTTTTAGAATTTTTTAGAATTTTTAGAATTTAGTTAGGTGTCCACTATTAGTAGAGGGGACTTCTCCCCTCAGCTACATTTGTTGACACGTTAATAAAGTTATTATTATTATTATTATTATTTTCCTGTTTAAGGCGGCATTGCGACTCCGCGGAACAAATGTAAACAAAACAAATGTGCTAAACTTCGCGTTCGGTTCCTACGGCCGTAAATGGTATGTTGTTTATATTTTTTAAATGAGTCTAGTATGCAGTCAGTCAGTTAACATAACACGAACCTGAACCGACGGGAACAACAGCGTTATGCAGCTCAAAAATGCCTTGTGACATCTTGCCATTTACTCGTCGGGTTTGTGTATTTAATGCACTTTCGTTGTCCCTTATAACTTGGGTGGCAACACAAAGTCCGTTATCGGCCGGCCTAGTCTGTTGTAAGGTTCTTGTGATGTCTGGGGCAAACAGTCATTCCTCCTTCTCATCTTCAGGGACATCAAATTTACCTGCTCTGTTGAGAATCAAATCGACTTCGGCGGAGATCTTTGAACCCATCGCGCCACGCTTTCTTCCCAAACCAAGACTGACGAGCCAGTGCGATTCAATATCTCGTGTACAGGATAGCAAGGGACAAATCTTCAAACCAACACCATCAGCGCCACAAGGCGAACCCACAGACCAGAAAGAGCACAGAAGAAAGATTTGTTGTTCTTTCAATTGTCTGTTATGTAACGAACATACCGGAGGTTCTTTTGCCGTGGCAAGTTTTACAGGTATTTGATGCTGTTTTTATTTTAATTAACAATTATCAACGACAGACTGACTCCAAGACTTAATATAGTTTCAGGGAAATGCTTGTTGTTACCAAGTTTAAAATGCAAATGTAAAAAAAAGGGGGGAAATGTGTTCTGTTTGTGATCACGTTTGACAATTGTCAAATACCGTGACATGTCACGCATAATCAAATCAAGTGTGAGCTAACACCAATTTGATGTTATTCCTGCCCAAAGCGTCACTCAACTAAATCTACCAGGGAAGTTCTACCTCGAAGAGTTAGGATAGTTTCATCGAGCTTATCCAAAAACAAAAAACAAAAAACCAAACCAGAAGAAGATGAAATAAAGAAAAACCGAGAAAAACCCGCTGTGGAACTTTATTAGCAAAAATACCGAGTCATCTTTGACTTCGAGCGTGGCTCATGCAAACGCATTTTAATGGCTCAAGTTAGAGCTTGCTGATTTTGGGAGAACAGATGTTTGGCTTAAAAAATATCAAGAAATTTTTGGAAAGGAACGCCGCACCTCTGAGAAAAACAGTTTCGAAATTGCCTCACATTCGGCCCAAGACATTTTCGCGATCGCAAGGAAATTGCAAAATTCCATAAAAAATTAAGTTTTATGTTAAGTCGGGATATTTTCCTTTAACAACGTTTTTTAGACGATAAACAATACGAGCAATCGATATGAGTCCCCAGAAATGACGCGAAATATATTTTATTGAGCTTCAAATTCTGCATATATTTTGCGTGACATCAGGGTCAGTAAGGGTCAAAACCAGGGGGGGTGGTCAAACTACGAAACGCAACAGCAAGAGAATTGCTAAATAGCATCATTCATTATCATTTCGGACAGACATTAAATGGTGAACGTTTGAAGGAAATCGGCCGACCCCCATCTTTTACTTCTGCCTGGTTTTCTCGGACAATGACTCTTAACCGCAAAACATTGAAACAAATCAGTTCAATAAAACCGCACAATGTTCATGTGCAAATACAACATTTAACCCCCAGGCCAACTGGAAAAAAGAAAAGATCCAATTATATCTTTTAATAGGACTATGGGTCACGCATTCTCTGTAGGCGAAATTCTAGTTGGAACTTATAATGCTGATCAGCGATTGGTTAATTTTTATTTGGTTGCAGGAACTTGTCCCACGTACAGTTCACACAAAGAGACAAGAGACTAGTTCACACTAGTTTGAGTTCGTGGAAGTAGTCTCAAGGACCATGGTCACTGCGACTAGATTTTTTGATGAAAATGGGTGGTTCACACGGAGGAACTTGGTCCCCAGGACTAGTCGCTGGGACTAGTCTCTTTCGTGTGTGCTGACCTTTAATTTCCTGATTCATCATTCATAAAGCAACCACCCACGACTTTATATGGCGACCTACTATTGACAGCAGATCGAAAATTGCATCCATGTTGTAGTTTAAATTTAGCTTATTTTAGTGTCAAACTCTGGTGGAAATCTGTACACGTATCCAGGTTCTACATCAAAGCCTCTACAATGACCCTTAACCACTGGTTCGAACGCACTTTTTTTGTCTGTCATTACCTCTCAGGGGGAATATGTTAAGATAGCACATGAAGAGACCAAGATACCATACTGAGAGTATCAGTCACTTTCGTTGTTCCTATCTTTTTTTTTTTTTTTTTTTTCAGGTTGTGCGTCAATCGATCCAGGAGCGTCCACTGGCGTAATTTACAATGATCGTTTCCCTTTTGGCTACGGAGGACGATTATGCATATGGTATATCACAGCGCCATCAGGAATGATGATTAATTTAACTTTCACAAAGTTTGACCTCACTCCTAAATGGCCAGGCCCTTCTGGATTCTGTGATCATTATGTGGAACTGAAAGACAGTAACCTGTACAGAAGAAAGCTGTGCGGATCTCTCGCCCCGTTCTCAATGTACTTCTCTGGATCGATAAGTGTTACCTTCCATGCCCGTTTTAGCGGTACTGGAGGATTCCTGGCATTTTACCAGATAAGACCATGGTCTCTTCCCACAACTCCCTACCGTTTGGATCATTACACCCTGCAACCAACTTTTGTGACTCCAGCATCACTTTCGGACGCGGCCTGCAGACCATATTCTCAAAATAGTAAGTTTTATTATCCAACATCACCTACTTAATTGTTCCAATGTACTTGATGTCCGTATAGTTACTTATTTATATCCGAAAATAAAAACGGTTTACTGCTCATTCTTTACAATGATGCATGTTTTATCATATTTTTTTTTTTAGGATCTCGCATTAGCTACTTTGGCTTGTCCCATCGCTGGGACATCGTAGGGAACCCGTAAAAGACGTAAAAATCACTAGAAGGCAGGGCCTGGTTGTTCGAAGGCCGATTAACACCAACCCTGATTAAAACTAAACCGAGATTTTCATCTATCTCTTAATCTTTAAAAGTGTTTTTAAGAGCTAATTTTAAGCTAATGGTAAAAAAAGATCGTTACTTGTTTATACTGCTAGTTTTTAGTCATTCATTCATTCATTCGTTCGTTCGTTCCTTCGTTCGTTCGTTCGTTCTTCTTCTGAAAGAATCTTTACTGACTCAAATCGAAGTTCAAATTAACCCAGGGCTTCGAACAAGCATCCCTACAACATCACTTGCCCTTATTTTCTTTCAAAAGTGATCTTTTAAGAGCAAAAAAAGTAACCAGTTCATGTTGAGCTAGCGACACACTAGGTGATTTTATATACGCGTCGCTGCAATTAGCAAAAGTCACTAGATGTACCTGCTACTACTGAGCTATGAAAATCGCAGATATCTGGCACATAGAATTGGGCGATTAATTTCGCTCTACGCCGGTAATTCGGCGAAAATCACCTGCAGTCGCCTCAGATGTGTGTCCTTTATTGAGTAAAACGCCAATAACCTCTGGCGACCCGTTTTGCTGTGTGGTCTTTCTCAAAACTTTTGAAGAATGGGTACAGAAGTTTTTTTTTTTTTAATTTCTGACGTTTGTTACCAACTTGGCATTGAAATTTATTAGGAAAACTTCGAAATGACGTCGTCTCACAGGAAGCTTGGAAGAGACGAACTTCGAGTCGCTTGGTGAGACTTCAATTTTCGCTTGAAGTTTGACTCAGTGCAGTAATTTCTTTGAAATGCCGAAGTAACAAAATATAAACAAGCAAAGCTTTAAAGCTGAAATATAAAAACTATAACGGAGATGACAAGGAATAAAATCCTCTAGACTAATCAGCAAACAAACACGACGCGCTAGAATCTTTTTACTTTGTTGATACAGCAATTTTACAGTTCTTATTTCCCGTCGTATTATATTCCTGTAATGATACTTCCGTGAAGGAAAAAAGAGTATTCTCTTTGTTAAATTTTCATGTAAGATAGATTTAGGGCCACTTTTAAGAAGTTGATAATTCCGAGTTGCCGACGTACAAAACAGCACGTCTTTTGTGTTCACCCCAAATAATTCTAAATAAATAATACTTAAGCACTTCTCCTTCGATTCACTAGTTTCTTTTCATTTTGCGGTGTCAGTGATTCATGCAGAATAAGGGCATTAATGTTCTTGAAAGAGTATCCCAGAACTAACATTGAATTATGGCAGCCTAATAGGAAAACATACGTTGTTTTCGACTATTTTTCTTTGGATCTCATGCATGCAAATGCCGCACTGTATTTTTTTGCGGTGCTCACAATTGCTTCGTGCCTAGTGTGTGTTGCGTCTTCTGACTTTTCCGCTGCCTCTGCCCTCCGCAGACGAAATTACCAACAATTTCCGCAATGTTGTAATTTTTCTGTTTAGTTAAACACGAACACCTCCACCCCTCCCCCCACACTCTTATGGACTGTCAAGAGGAACTGTTTTAAGCCATAAGCTTCTTGTTTCAACCTGTTTTTTTTTTTTTTTTTTTTTTTTTAACCCAAATTCAAGCTGTCTCCAGTATAATAAGCCCTCCCCGAATACAAATACAAAGATAATAATACAAAGATTTAACGCGCTAAAACTGTAAACTGAACATTTATGTTGTACAGTGTTATGAGGATTCGGCAGGCGGGACGGCTTCGTGATTTCGCTGCAATGCATTAGAAAACAACGAGACTTGTATTGCGCAGAACACTGATACTTTCATTGAGTTAAATGAGGCAACTTGTTATGGCAGGAGGGAAGGCCATACTTAACTGTTAGCGTATATGAAGTAACATAAGTTACTTGGATTCGGTTTTTCCTTTTTTTTTTTCACTCGGTTGGAGGAGGCACTGTTGGTCTTATGCAATAATTTTAATAACAAAACTAACGTATGGTTGCTTTAAGCCTGGTTTTCACTAGCGAGGCAAGCGCAAGCGTGGGCATACGAATGCTTATTTTACCGTGAAAACTGTCTCGACGCAAGTATAAGCACAAGCACAAGGATCAGAAATTTCCCTTTCTAGTGCTTGCACTTGTTTGCTTCGTGTTGTGCTGCGAGAAAACGGAACACAGCATAGGCACAACGAAATTTATTATGTCAGGCCAATTGAAGCACTCGTTTTAGCTTTCACTCGTGTAGGCATCCCTATTTCCGGGAAACAGGATGGCGGAAGACTCAACAAGCTTTAATTAAAGTTTGCTGAAGTTGTACGTAACTCCAAGTGTTGTATGGCAAGGAATGCATATTATACGTTTACTTTAAGAATCAGTCACATCTGTCAGTCGAAGCTCCTTAACGATGTTGTTGAAACCCCCCTGGCTCTTTCTTTCCTTATGTCTCACACAAGAATGTTTTGTCTTCCGAAGTAACCACAACACCCGATGTTTGAGCGGCCTCGCTGTTCGCCATGAACTAGTAAATCTCATGTATTTGTGCTTGAGTCGGCGTTCGTTTTCACTCGACGCAAATCTTTTATGCTTGCGCTTATGTTTGCGTTTGTGCTTGTATCGCTAGTGAACCCGCAAGATCGCCACTACTTGAAAATAACCTAACACAAAAACTCTACTAAAGGGGACTGTATATAGAGACTGGCATCAGTCAGCCAGCTGGCTCAGTGAACTCGATCATACTATTGGGTTGCGCATGGATTTTATTTTTTACCCATTATCTTATTTTTTTATTCCAAGGAATTGACTTAGGTAGCTCCAGTTTGCTATCCATTGCAAGTCCTACTTATCACAGTTCACCGGACCTGATAACGACATGCTCATGGGAAATTAGAACAACAAAGGGTTACATACTTCAGCTGACAATTGACAGCATGACCATATCTAGCTGCGGCGAATCCTGCTGTGCCTATGAATACGTACAAGCGAGAGATGGAACTGAATTAAACGATCCACTTCTCGGCACCTACTGCAGTGGAAATTATCCGAGTCTGGTGTCATCCAAAGGAAACCAAATGTTTGTCAAATATTATGGCCGTTATCGAAACGACACATTTCAAGCAACAGTCCGTTCCGAGAAAGGTATCTCGTGATTACGATTAAGCGTGCACAGAGCCCTCTCTGAAACGCACACTTTGAGAACAGAGAAGTCTGTCTTAGAGCTAGTGTGGAAACGAAGGGAGGAATGAACTCTTTCTCATTAACCGAAGCTCATATGTTAAGAAGAAGTTGAAATTACACATCTTCAGTAGTAGCTGGCATAAGAGAAAACCTGTCGAATTTCCATAGATTACGGCCAACGCCCAGTTAAGTTCGATTCTGTGAACAGCACTTTTGATAAAAAGAAACAAGGTGATTTTTATATAATAATTTTGGTACAGCCTCGATTGAAGTCAAATAAATTGAAACAATGTCAGAATATATAGTTTTGAAAATTCGTTCATAACAAAAGCGCTGTTTGAGTTTATATAAACAAACTTCAAGTCTATGCGGTATAATGTGGAAGCTATTTTTAGTGAAAACAATTCTATTCCAAATTAGTGCTCTGGGGAGGTCCTAAATGCAAATGGCATTTTTCAAACAGGAAGTACAGTAAGTCAGATAAAAATTCAATGAAACTTCAGCTCATATCTACTTTCGTAATTCAACCACAGCCACAGTTACTCTCTTACGAAGTGAATGAAATATTTTCTCTTGATCAGGAAAAACCTCATTTGCATTTACTTTCAACACACAATATACATATGCGACTATAAAACTAGTTTCGTTGGAAGACCTCGTCATTAGGTCGCCATGTTCGTTTTGAATTTTCAAAAAGAAAAAGGAACATGGCGACCAAGAGACGAGGTCTTTGTGTGGTGAAAGTAAATGCAAATGAGGTTTTTCCTGATCAAGATGATGTTGAGTAATACTCTCTTGGCTTCGATAAACAAAATTACACAGAAATATTTTCTGGTTCTTTTTATTTCAGCTGACCAGTCCGTCGGTGTTGTCGTCATTGTTGTACCCATTGTCGTTGCTGTGGTCATAATTGCGATTATCGTTGCTGTCATCGTCATCAATAAAAGGCGAAGGCGTTCATCAAGTACAGCAAGATCATCTAGCGCCAATGAAGTTCCCCGGCAACCCCTCCCCCAAAGTACAGAGCTTGCTCCACTGTTCTCTTCATCACTAGCCACTCAAGGGTCGGTGCAACTGTAAACTGATAAGATCGCCGGTTTGTAGTTGCTGCCGAAATAATAATACATATAATAACCTCTTGATAACAGAGCTCAAGTTTAAGAAAGGAAAACGATTTAAACCGATCGGTACAAAAACAGTACCATGATTAGTATTTATATGACTATTGAAAAATCGGTTTGGTTATATTTAATACTTTATCAGTCCGACAGACACATTCACATGGCTCAAAAATGGTGCTGGTTAGTTTAGCAACAAAAGTAAAATCTTGAATTGTTGAAGAGTTAAAAATTAATTTGCTGGACTTCAGCAACGTTGATAATGAATAATTTACAGTGGCCATTTTAGAATGCCAAATGGTAGCACCTTTGTTGCTCTTGTCTGCGTGTGTGTGTGTGTGTGTGCGTATTCAATTCAACAAAAAACAACACCAATAACAACAACTTTAATGTCAGGAATTCAAAACAAAATTCATTGGCCGACGTTAGCTAAAAATTTGCCTGTTGAATGGCACCTCTCGATTCATCTTTTTTTTTTTTAGATCTATATCGGAATGGGCGAACTGAACTACACCAAGTGAAATACATAAGCGACATTAATTGCACTTGAATGGATTCCAAACTACGTTCTCAAACTCATCAATAATTTATAACGTAAGCAGCCAAAAAATAACGTCCATTTGGGTCAGGTGGATAAATCTTGCGCCAATGAACAGAAACAATCGACCCTGGCCCTGAAACAAGTGAGCTGCGGCCAATGAATTAGAACTTCTAAACTGAGAAAACTGTCCCTTATCAGTTCTTTGGGCGATAAGGAGACCTGGAACTATTAAGCACGAAAACCTCCACAATTTTACAAAGAAATTCTTTGTATTTCAGTGACCTAAAAGCACTGTACAACAGCGACTTGTAAGACAAGTAAGAGTGATACAACCTTGTTCAACAATAAGGTAATTTGTGGTTGGAGGAAGAATATTTTTTTAACAAAGGGTGGCTCTCGAGAGGTATTACGACGATCAGCGACCTTTATGGATAGCGATGGCCGTTTTTATCCTTTGACGACCTTCAAACCAAATTGGTTTAATAAGGACAAACTTTTTACAATTTTATGAGCTCGTCCATCAGTGCCATTCCTAAGAATCCTGTTGCGAAAGTATCAAGTATGAAACTCGGCTTTCTTAGGAGTTAAGTGAGTTTATATTTGACTCAAGTTTATATTTTACATTTGACTGAGTTTATATTTGGCCTTTAACCTGGAGTAACTTTAAAACTTGCTAAAATAAAATATTTTTGCTGTGTAAGGACGGAGGGACGGACGTACGGACGGACGGATGGATAACGACGTCGCAACCAAAACCAAAATTTCTCACATCGAGAGGTTACCATATTTTCTTACCCATGGTGCTTTAATCCATAAGAGTACACTAAACTAAAGGATTAAAGACAAGACAAATATACCAAAGAACAGTTTTACTGATAGTAATTATAAACATTGAGATAAACCCCTTTTAGGCACCGCGGAAATACCTTTTTGACATCTGAGTAACTGGTCAGCGTTTATTGCCGCCAGGCTGGTGTGCTTTGACTTCGTTGCGAATTTGTAAGAGCTGCGTTTTGCACGCTTTTAACGGGTTAAATGTCCTTGATACTTCTCGTTTTTTGTAACTTTGACCTCCTCGCATGGTTCTTTGATACCCAAACCACCAGCGTAATGAACAGCTTCGAGGTGTGTCCCCAGGTGGACGGACACGAGCATCTTCGATTGATCTTCTATCGTCCTTCCGACGATTTTGATCAAAGTGTCGTTGACAGACTAATTCGTATTGCTCAAGCCTACCTGGTTTTGGCTTTAGTGCACAACATCTTTTAAAATACAAAACTTTTCTGAGAAACAGCAACCCACCGCTGCAGGACAGTAAAGTTACGCGAGACGACAACATTCTGTGCAAGCTTTGTTTAGCCCTGGCACAATGCGTAACATAGGATAAGAACCGTAGAAAAGATATGGTCTCTAAGTTTTAGGGTTTTTTTCATTGCCGACCGGACTTACGTTAAAAACCAATTTGAAGTTGCCGGGGTTTTCTATTTTTAGGGTCATGGCGCTGAGCAGCAAAATATTGCATCGTGCTCTCAACAACGTATTTCCACGGTGCCCTTATTTATGTATATTGTATCCATGGTAACTTTAGATCTTAACTTTGTAATATACTATTATAAAGTATTTACACAATTCTTTTTATTATTATTATTATTATTATTATTATTATTATTATTATTATTATTTGTTTTTTTTGTTGTGTTTTTTTTTTTTTTTACACAATTCATCTACCCATCAACCTCAATCAATCTGACATTGTAACTAATTTTGAGTTTTCTTAATATCTGTATTTTCAAGAATCTATTCATATTTAAAATTTCGGTAGAGCTTTGGGACAATCAGTGTAGAAATCTTAAATTTAACGCGGTCTGCGACAACGTTCCGACACAAGCAATGACTTTTTGTCAGAAAGGCTGGGGTCGTATTGCTCATATTGTTGTCAGCATTGCTCTCAGTTAGCCCTCACTTGGTGCTTACATTAAGTTTAGTTTCAGATAGCGTGAGTGCAGTCTTCAGAGGGCCATTTTCTTAACAATTAGCTGTAGTTTGTGAAAGCGGGTATTGCTCCACAAAATTAGATTTCTTTACATTCAGAGTAAGGCGGTTGAAGTGCAACCAGCTGCGCATCGGCTCAGCGCATCGTGAGCCACTTTTTAAGCCACTAAGGTGGTTCCAACTTAAAGTCTGTCGCACGGTTGCGATTGAAATGAAAGTTACTTAACAGGACAATGATACCAACAACGTTTTCGAACCATTTGCATACACGCTTTTCCAAAACAAGATGACAATTCATGGCAAAAATGACAAATTGAAAATGACCTTTTTTGTGTGTTTTCTGGACAGCTTTAATACTGTTTATCACGCTGAGCAAGGTGGCTTCAACTTTCGAGACTGCAGATAAAAGCCAAGGGCCGCGCCGGTTCTTCAATTTGTCAGACGAATATTTAAGCACCCTAATTAGAGGTAAACCGTTAATTACGAAAACTCAAGAAAAACCCAAATGCACGCATAACTGATTTCCTTAGTCATTGGGATAAGCTACCATTCATTATCAACATGTTAAAAGGAAGGAATTGTAGCTATTCCTCTGATTCACTAGACATCAACGGGAGCAAGTGCTCTTGTTGTTCAGAGCCAAGCAAATCGTTCTCTACGTTATTTCTAGTCCTCATTGGTAACTTGTTAGTTTCGGGTTTGGTTAGTGCATCACCTAATGGCTTACTAAACGAAGTTGCAATCGAAGATTTAAAGACGGCTGATCTGCGTCTTCGACATTTTATAATGACTAATACAGTGATGATGGCGCAAAGTAGTAAAATGCAACCAATAACTGGGAGAACTGACGCCAATACCATGTTCTCTGAAAGGAAAAGAAACACGAGACAGTCAAACATCATCCTACTACCTACAATATGGTTACTTAAAAAGAAGTTGCTGAGCAGTACTGCGTTGCCCCATTTAAATTCGAGCACAAACACGAATCAGGACAGGGTCTGAAAGAGGAGCTGGTTGCAACGTTCACTACTGAAGCCTGCTAAAAAGGGCACAAAATTTGATATGCAAATTTCTTGAGTTTTCATAACTGAAAAGCCATCCCAAGACTTTTTAACTTAACTTCGAATTTAACAATGTTTCGGCGTCACATCTGTTTATGATAAGGGCTGGTTCCTATAACTTGACCTTTTACTTTAAATGAACACAGAAGTACAACGGCAATATTGAAGATGGCTTCATTAGCACCATATTGTGTTATTTTGCAATCACTACACCGGTACAAATTTTACCTGTGCTAAGTATAGCTTCAAATCCAAGAGACCCATAGGCTGGTGTGCTACTTGGCTTAAATCCGATCCACAACGAGTTTCCCGACGAATAGAAACGAGGTGGGTGGTGATTGGCGCAAAACCTGCCAATCATTTTGCTGGTATTTAGTGCTCCGTCCCGGATCTCTAACATGTCGCAATCAAACGATTGGTTGCACTTTGTGCTGCTGCATTCACGAAGATGGAAAACTTTAAATGCTGCTTTTATCCTGTTTCCAACTGGTGCGACTACAGTCCAAAAACGTTCAACGCCAGGTGGGTAGGACTTCGGAAAGTTAGGACTCCTGATTGTACCGATAAGGACACCTGTCAAGTCTATTTCTAAAAAAAAAAGAAAGAAAGAAAAACAGTCTCTGTTCGCAAGGTTGTCTGTTGTCTGTAAAAGTAGGAGAAAGGTAATAGGAGACACGTTCAAGGTTCAAGGTTCATTTATTTCACACTATACAACATGCGGAAACAAACAGAACCAGGGGGTCGTAAACTAATGATCAACATTCCTAAAGTTGTTAAGAGATTAATAATCAATAATTAATAACTAATGAGTTTATTAATTTCTATTGCGCATTACAACATGATCATAATACAAATATATAAAAGTAACATCCACATTCTACGCCAAACGTTGACCCCATTACAGCGCAACTGCGAAAAACAACGCCACTGAGAATTATTTCTGGGCTGTTTATTGCTCCCCCAATCAGACGCTAGATCAACAAACACAAAATTAATTACATTACAATTTGCAGTTTACTCATCTCGTCTTTGATTGGTTCCCTCTCCCAACACAATAACCATTCCACAAAATATTCTAGTGTTCACCGTTTTGCAGCCGGCACTCTGCAAATCGACTTTGCTTTTTAGGATAAATAGCAGAACAGTGCATAGTACTTCGCATGCATGTACAGAGAAAAGCAAGAATTTGTGTCTACTAACCTGTAAGTTCCTGAGAGGCGTATACAACTGAAAGAAAAATTAACCGGAATTATTTCTCATACTAGAAGAGAATGCATGTATGGATTCATTTGACAACAACATATCGACAATAAACAGCTTAATTCTGAGGGTCTTTCCAATGGAAAAGGTTGGGACGAGTGTCCGTGAATTCATTTAAAACTGAGGTTGTGGATTGCCTGGGGGTTAGCCCTCGCTATTTTGGATGCGCAAAAAGATATATATATCAAAAGATATTTTTTTACACTTTATCTTTATAAAGTAGAAGAGGTCAATTACAAAAAAGACACATTTTATGGAGGTAAAGTCGTTGAAAATTAACTTAACGTGAGTCAAACTGCCAAGAAGGCTTCTTGGAGTGCAAGAGTATTGGAGCCATGCCAGTGAAAGAATATTCTTGTACCAGTAATTTAGGGTTTCTGTTAAAATGTGTAACAGCCAGGTCTTTTACTTTTAGAAAGGGTCCTCGAACCCCAGCTTTTAAGTTCTCAAATTTGTATGGGGGGATGGTTGATGGAATTATATAAAATACTATGACCATCAGTTTAGTCACTGACAGAGATCAGTAACCCCATGAACACACTATTATGGACAACAAATTCATATTTGTTTTTATTAAAATGGGGAAGTTTATCCTCTGGGGGAAATTTGAGCTTTTTCTAACCTAAGCGATTTTTAAAAGATCGGCAGGGGCTGGGGGGGGGGGGGGAGGGGGCTCCCATATAAAAGTGAAAGGGATAAACTCGAAAAGTTTGAAAAGAAGCCCTGAAAGGTATCAGAATTCTGTTTTGTGGGCATGATCTGAACAATTTTTTTAATCATTTTATTTAAGAGGTACCAAATCAGTTGATTGACATTTGCTGCCTGTCATATTTTTTGACTCATTACCCTAAAAGCTACCACAATGTATCTGATGGAACTAATTTTAGCTTTTGACACCCTAAGGTCAATTTAATATCAGATTCCCCTTCCCCCTGCCGGAGGTATTTAAGAAGACTTAAGGCGACTTTAGGCAACTTTAAGCGACTTAAGGCGACTTAAGGTCCCAGCGTAGGCCTTAAACTACTGAGGCAAGTACAAACATACGTGGCGTGCTCGGACCTCTCAGGAAGCTGTGCAACGTTTTCATTGTCGCGTTTCGATCCCGCATATATAAATCTTCATCAACTTAAAAGTGCTCGATAGTTGGACTAGAGCAATAATTATAATGCAAGAGTTAGGTTATTCGGTCATTTATTTGCCACTCTGAGTTTCATGCTCCATGTGAAGCAATCATCAGGCAACTGCCAGAAATAACGGTTACAATAAGAGAAATTTGAAAATACAGAACAATACACAATAGATGCTAACTTCTTTGTGTGATGTGTCACACGGGATCGTGATTGGTAACTAAAAAGGAACATTGTTTAGTAGAAATTTCCTAGCATGTCTACAACCCGATGCGAGTTCATTTCTGCTGTTGAGAGTTGACATTTCCGGCCTGCATAATATGAAAAATTTCTCCCACAAACACAACTACTTGTGACACTACTTTTAAATTAAGATTCAGAAATCATTTATGTTCATTTCGTAATGAGCGCTACAAACTTAGTAAGTATATATGGAGCCTAAAAGATCAGAAAATTGCGTATGAAATTAAATGGCGGCAAGTTAAACAAGCCAGGTCCTATTCGAATGTATCTAAGAGATGTAATTTGTGTTTGTGGAGTACATTACACAGGATTTTGGGGGTATTAATGGAGGTATTAATGTTGCTCTGTACTAGTTATAAATGTAGCCAGGAAGGTTGTCCTTTAATCCCACTAAATCAACTGTTAATTGATGTAACCTTATAAATTTAGCTTATCTTTCATTTTGAAAAGGTGGTCAATTTTTCTCCTGTGGCAGTTGTGCGCTTCGGAAGGACAACCCTTATTTACTCTGCCGAACCCTAATTTTACACATTTCGTTTAATGCTAGGGCTAAACTACAGAATACAGGGCCACTTATCTCATTGGATCACAAAATTGCCTATTGAGTTATGGCTTGTTCTTCAAAAGGTTTTGACACATGAGGTGGTCCAAAATGGCCCTGCATCTGTAGTTGCTCACATTGTAGTCAACATCTGTCTTCTTATTGGCTACAAGCCTACGGTTGATTCTGGGAATAAAACAGTGCAACCTTCAGATTATTCAGTATTCTGCTAGCCGATTAGTGAATAATCTGTAGGTTGCGCATGCAATGCATGCTTTCCAAGAACAATGTCAAGTTAATACAGCAAAGTAAGAACATGGCTAGTTCGTTTACTTCTTCAACATGTTTTTTTTTTTTTCCTTTAAAACAAGTATAATAAAATGATTATTAGCGTTGGCTTTTGTGACATCTGGAATAATCAAGGTCTTATTTAGTGTTTTCAGCTGATAGCACTTACCCCAGCCTTAACTATTCTGGATATCGAAAAAAACTCCTCAATAATAATGATTGTTTGTTAACAACAAAGAGAGCTCGCGTTTCCTTAGTTTACAGCAGTTTTTTAATATGGGCATGCACCAGGACTTCCGTGCACTCCATAGGAAGGGGGGGTTGTTTTGCATGGGAGCACATCTTCAACATTCCCCCTTCCTTCCTTCCCTCTTTTCACTGTTACATGTAGATCAGCGTGAGGGCTGGCTGTCTCCCCATCCGCATGGGGACTCATGGCTCAGTCTTGGGAGGTTTGTTATTTGTTATTTGTTATTCTCCCAAGACAAGGATACAGGTGAAAAATGGTCGTAGCGTTGGTGTTACCGAGATGCGTCACTACGCTGAATGAACGGAAAGTAAGACCAGGCAACGAACACGTGATGGATACTGCCAGCAAAGAACGATGCTCTACACTAAGCGATTTCGTTTTCGTTGTTGTTTTTTTTTTTTTTTTTGATAAATTAACTTTTCTTTTTGTGTTGCTTTTTGTTTTTGCTTTTAGCTTTCATTTAGTTTTTCATTTTTTTTCGCATTTTGATATTAAGAAAGAAATTTTTTATGCACTCTGTGTTTTCTTTAAAACCAAAATATGAAAATGAAAAAGAAAATAAAAAAGCAAAAACCAAAAAACAAAATTATAAAAAAAACAAAAGCGAAATTTACCAAAACCAAAAAGAAAACGAACGTTAAAAACAGCGAAACAAAAACGAAATTTAACACAAAAGAGTTATGAAAACAAAAGCGAAATTTACAAAAAAAAACAAAAAAACAAATAAAAAGCCAAAACAATAAAAAAAACGGAAGTAAAAGCTAAAAAAAACAAAAGCGAAATTTACCTGAACACCGAAAAAAACGAACGTTAAAAAAATCAAAATAAAAACGAAATTTTCCAAAAACAAACACAAACGTTATAAAAACAAAAAGCAAAACAAAAGCGAAATTTATCAAAAACAAATTAAAAATGGTTGGTGACCCTTCTGGGCTGCCGTAGGAATACATAAACAACAACAAAGGCCATCAGTGCAGTGGATTTTAGACTCCTTGTATTTTAATTTAGACGCGGTAAACAACAATTAGTGCAATGATCATGCCCAAGGTGTCCGAATAACCCGTAAATCTTGGTATCCGCAGTCCACTGCTATTGTGCATTTACAAATACATGTATACGTGACGTTGCTATCAAGCATTGAAGGCTGACGAAAAATTGTACTTATCATAGTAATCACGTCGAAAAGAACTAGTAACCTACAATTGCGACCGTTTAAAAGAACGTTCAATTAAGGCACATATCTGCGTGACACAGCGATTTGAAATTGAACATTACAATGTCTTACCGGTATTTCTAGACTGAGTTGGGAGCAGGCAGGAGTCAGTAGGATCATTATGTCACGTTAGTAAATTACGAAGTATTGCTTTATGATTAGTCGTACTAAAATCACCAAGACCCATGCAGTAGGGAGTTTAAGAAATTACTACGGCCATGGCAACGAAAACGTCACAAAACAAAAGGGTATAATGAGTAAAACAAAGGCCCTGCACGTGCGTTATGAATTTTGGTACATTACACCCCCGTGCTCGGCCAAACCACAACGTGAAATTTATGACTAAATTCAAGGCTTTGTGGAGAACGTGAGCACATGACGGTAAATTTGTCAATCTCTGTCTCAACTTGAACGCCGTTTCCACCTGTTCTCTTACCGGATAGTTCTGCTACATAGTACAAGATGAACGAATTGGAATAATCGGAATATTTTCAAGCTACGTTTTCGTTGGCGTTGCCGTTGTGGTTTCGTAAAGTCCCTAGGGCAAAATTGTATTAATTTATTGAGGCGATGTTACGCGGGACAATTTTAACGCAACGCAGCACGAAGTTATCTGTGCATCATGATCACTAACAAGATGCCTGCTATACTGGCATTACGCGTGATGCTGGGGCTGATTCATTTATTCCAACTGTATGCTTCGCCGATTGATAAAACTATCCTTGCCAATGGAATAGTTTGAGTCACGACGATCGCGTTACGTTGTTTCCGTTGTGTTACGCTACTCAGAATTGCGGGAATTCCATTGCGATAACGTAAGCTTCTCAATGACCTCTTTTCAGTCTCGCGTCGTGGTCTAAGACTGTGAAACAAAGCACGATTCCTTCGCCAGGAATTTACCAATTTCCACCGTTTTAAATGTCGGGTGCTTCTTAGAAGTTATTCTTTCGATTTGCCGCTTCAAAATGGTGAAATTTCCGTTTGAAAACGGCACACTTGAGTCCAGAACATGTTAACAATATGGCGCCAAATTTAATGTTTTTAATAAATAGATCAAATGATGCGTTGACGTCACACAGGTAGGGGTGAGTGGGTCCCCTCCCTCGCGATGTAAGCGACAAGAATGGATTTTGATTGGCCTGCTGCTGTTGAAGACAATCAGAACAATACACAATGAAATAAAATAGAAAGTATAAATATATAAATATACAGATTAACTAGAAGAAAAAAAATTGAATAGAAAATAACAACAATTAACAAAAAACCGCCAGTAAACAAAGAAAGGCGCTGGGACTTGAAGAGACCACTAAACCAACCATCAATTTGCTTTTAGTCGGTAGTCTTCATAAGACGTGTTAATACTCCTTGCGTTCCGTTCGTTGTATCGCTTTCTTTGCTTCCCGCTTTTTCACTCGTGTTTCTTTTATTAAACCGGGAATAAAAAAAAATCGATTAAATGGCGTTAACTCAGAAAAACACACACACACTCAAACGCCATAAAGTGCGACTTTTCTAATGAAACTATTGCTACTACGTGTCCTCGAACTTTCGGCAAGACCCATCAGGATAGCTAAAACTTTCGGATGAGACAAATTAAAGTGAAATTCGGCACCCAGAATTTGAAGGGTGATAACTCACCGACCGGCAAAAACAGCTCATATGCGTGAACGCCGTAACTCTATGGATTAGACAATTACCTGTTACCTTACCCCGCAATCTTGGTCATGACACAACACTTTGTGTAGGATGTGATGCTTTGATTGACAGTTGCCAATGACGCCGGGTTTGACAACAGATTTCAACCTTTTGTATTTAATCTTTATAGGACCTTTCTGAAAACCACGTTTAGTGAACGGAAGCTTCCTAATAAAGATTATTATTATTATCTAGTCGATGGTCGAAACAATCTGCTCGTAAAAGGAAAATAGACTCGCATGCGCTTTATCTCTTAAAAACTAACCGCATTTATTGAAAACTGCATATTTAAACTCGACTAATTTTGTTCCCTGCGAGAGTGCTTGCAAATGAAAAGAAAGGTTTCCTGATGGCTCATGGTAGCTGTGAAGCAGAACAAACCCTACTTGATTTCCCAGCGCCGTTTTTTGTTTACTGGTGGTTTCTTACGGTAACGTTAGTCCTTTGTTAATTGTTGTTGTCATTTTCCAATCCATTTTTTTTCTTCTTGTTTATACTTTTTATTTAATTTTTTTTATTATTATTATTTTGTCATCATTTTTCCATCCGCATTTTCCCATCCGCCATCCGCCATCCGCATCCGCCATCCGCAGCCATCCGGTCCGCGTTTTACAGATACCCAACGTAAGGTTCTCAATGACCTCTTTTCTGTCTCGCGTCGTGGCCTAAGACTGTCAAACAAAGCACGATTCCTTCCCTAAGAACTCACCAATTTCCACCGTTTTACGTGTCGGGTGCTTCTTAGAAGTTATTCTTTCGATTTACCGCTTCAAAATGGTGAAATTTCCCTTTGAAAACGGCACACTTGAGTCCAGAACATGTTCAAACAATATGGCGCGACTTAATCCGTCTTTAATAAATATATCAAATGATGCATTGACGTCACACAGGTAAGGGTGAGTGGGTCCCCTCCCTCGCGATATAAGCGACAAGAATGGATTTTGATTGGCCTGCTGTTGTTGAAGACAATCAGAACAATACATCCCGAGTAGGAGAGGGGAGAGTTTAATGAATAAATTAATGTACCGATTTGTAGCTACGAGGAAGAAAAAAAAAAAAAAGAAAAAAAAGAAATCGACCCGTTTTTAGACACGGTATGCCCCCTAAGGGCATCCCGCGTAAAAAGAAATCGACCCGTTTTTAGACACGGTATGCCCCCTAAGGGCATCCCGCGTAAAAAAAAAAAAAAAAGAAATCGACCCGTTTTTAGACACGGTATGCCCCTTCAGGGCATCCCGC
>NW_028145678.1:82500-240000 GCF_977016875.1 Pavona decussata
GATGGAGGCCTAAGGATGATTGATCTTATTTCTTTCAACAAAGCTCTAAAAACAACATGGATCAAGAAATACCTGGATACTATCAATAACGCAAAATGGAAAATATTTTTTGATCTGGCTCTAAAACATTATGGTAATGAAATTGTTTTTGCTGGCAATCTCAATGTTAAAGACACCACAACGTCTATTAAAGCTACAGATGCATTTCTCAAAGAAATTTTGGAGGTCTGGGCGGAGATCAACTTTGAACAACAAATAAAATCCCAGGTGCAGTTTCAAGAACAAAACCTATGGCACAACTCCCTAATTAGAATAGCAAACAAACCAATATGTGCAAAAGGAATTTTAAAAGTGAAACATTTGCAAAAACCAGAAAGCAGCAACTTTCTCTCTTTGAATGAATTTCAATTAAAATACAGCTTTAGTGTTTCTCCTCTTAAATTCTTCGGGATAATATCGGCTGTAAAGACCCTCCGTAAAGAAGTGGATTATCATGATAATAGTAAGGAGTACAAACCTTTTTGCAATAAGCTTTTAGCGACTAAAAAAGTAAGCTCACTTGTATACAAAATAACAAGAATCAAAGGCGAAGTGCCAAAAAACAGCCAAATGAAATGGCTTCTAGATTGTAACTACTCAATAAATGAAAATCTCGACTGGAGCTCAGCATACCTTTTGACATCACGATGCACCAGGAGTACCAAACTGATCGAATTCCAGTTTAAATTTTTACACAGACGTCTAGCAACCAATGACTTTCTATATAAAATTGAGCTTAAGGCAAATAATAATTGCACTTTCTGTCAAGAAGGCTCAGAGTCATTAATGCATCTCTTCTGGACATGCCACGAAACATCTAACTTTTGGAAAAGAGTATCAGAATGACTGCATAGTATAAACCTAACTCCCGAACCCTCCACCCTATTAAACATTACAGCATTTGGTCTGAAGCTGGATACGTCAAAATTTGCACTTCAAATTAATTATTGCCTTCTTCTAGCTCGACGTCATATCTAGCTAGCCAAATCTAAAGAAACGTCCCCTAACTTTGACCATTATCTACGCTTTCTGAAATCAAGACTCGAGTTGGAAACAAAAAGCGGCGATATGGAGAAATGGGAACCCCTTGCAGAATATATATCTACTGATTGATAGCATCACTTCTTCTGACTTCTTCTGAAGCAATTGCAGCTATCTTTCAATATCTTCAAACTCTGCCAACCATCCCGTACATACGCTGTCAGCAATGAGCTTCTCACAGCAATCTGCTCTTTATCTTCGCTCTCACATAGTAATGCTTTCCGTAATCAACCTAATGAATTTTTTTTTGTCTTTTAAAACTCTTCATCTTGCACAATTTTTTGAGTAAGGTCTGTGTAAGTGACACGTGTTGTTATCTGTTTCGTTTTCTTCCCTTTTGTACCATCTTATTGTTTTTTCTTTTCATTGTAATTTGTTGTAAACACTATTAGTGTCAACATTGTAAGTAAAGTATTGTAAGCATAGTCAACCAAGTAGTATCTGGCATTGTAATATTATATTTTGTGTTCTGTAAGGCAATAAAATTATTTTAAAAAACAGTTAAACAAATTTAAATGACTGCGAAAGAGTTACAAAAACGAGAAGTTATATTTTTAAATGACGTTCTCGTTACCGTTGCCATCAATCGTTTCTTAAACTCCCTATTGGCTCTGCGGCTCGTTTAACTCATTACAGTGGAACCCCGATTTTACGATCGTCGATCTAATGATATCATATTCCCGATTTAACGATCAACATTCTGTGTCCCGGCAAAAGTTATTTATAAATCGGGAGTTCGTTTACAATGACATCCCGATTTAACGATATGATTTTTCTGTCCCCTTGCCATATCGTAAAATCAAAACTAACTGGCACCGATGGTCTAACAAGGTTATCGCCATTAGGGAGAGCAGTCGTCCTGTTTTCCTACACGCGAGAGGAAGGTAGAAATACCTCATGCAACTGGAGGCCAACTAAAATTATACTCTTATCTGTACATCATAATTCTTCAGTGTCTTACCTCCAATAAATATCGTAAGGAAGGGAATGCAGCTTTCAAAACGAAGCATTCTGTGCGAGTCTTACGTCAGCGGTACGTCTCATGATGAAAGCATGTTTATGTTGTGAAATCCAAAGCCAAGCGCCTGACTCGACTGTGTACATGCAGCTATTACGAAACAAGCTTCCAGACAGCGACACAGATCAGACAAAATTATTGGCCATGTTTTATGTCACCAAACAAAAGGATTCGCTAAATGGAAAATCTCGGTAAAGCGTGGACTGGATTTCGACAATGGAATGTACCGCACAAGTGATATGGGCGAGATTTCTGTATAGACTTGTGTACGCTGATTTTCGGTCGATTTCACATACCTGTTGTGAAACTAATTTTTTAAGCAGCGCGTCTTGTCTAAAGTAATTCTGCGGCCTCTGTGTGCCAAGACGATGTCGAGGTTCACAGGTCAAAAGATTCTGAAGACCTTTTGAATTCATGATTTTTGCTAAGTTCATCTGATTTTGAATCACCTTTAGCAGTGCATCCTATTTATAAATAATTAATTTTTTCCATGCAGGAACCGTTATTATCACGAAGAACGGTAGTCTCTGTCTAAGGGATAATGTATATCTTTTCAACTCTTGATCTTGGCCCGATACAAGCCAGTCGTCAGCCGATTCTTCTCCACCCCTGGTCCAAAATTACCATCACGCGATTAAAAATCAAGTTTTTGCGCGACAACCCTAGATGTTGAGACCTTAATTTCAAACACTTTTCACCTGGGAAAAATAAAACCCGAGATAGCTTACCTCGGGTGATTTCCCGTGATTTTTTCCGGGGTAAAGTGATTGTTTACCTCGCGCTGGGAGCTACTGGTGGAATACAACAACAACAGTATTCCAACCATCTCTATTAAATTAAGTCAATCTAGGCTTTCAACTGAGACCATGACAAAACAACAGAAACAACAAGAGATTTCAATCACGAGGCTCTAATCAATGAGTTGAAGTTACTAGACGTTCACCCTGTACTGGTCAATTGGATTTCCGACTGTCTAACAGAACACAGGCTGTTAAGATCGGATCTACGATCTCGGAATGGAAAGCACCCAACGAGGAATCCCATAGGGCACGAAGTTGTTTACCATTATAACGAATAACCTACTTCGATCCTGGCACATACGTACAAGTTTGTGGATGATATTACGCCACTAGAGATCATTCCAAGGAATCAGGGGCACTCAACTGATCGTTTCGGTAAATTACCTGTTCGGAAGGCCCTTAATCCCCTACAATTTTCTGAAGGGAATTTTCACTCCGAACTTTCGTGATATGGGAAATTTAAGGCCTAGCGTTTTCGGATTGATAAAAATGTCGTTTCGGGTGCCGGAAAAAGGTCAGCTAAGATTTTCGGAAAGGAAATAAGACTATAAGATTTTCGGGAAATGGACAAAGATGCCCTAGTAATTTCGAAAAGACTCAAGTTCCCCTAGAATGACCGAACAGATAAAAATATTATAGCGCGGCCTAAAATGAACCTACAGAGTCTTAAAGGCACTCCAGACAACCTAAAATAGCTTTTCAAATGATCTGCATGAGAGAAAACTGTCGTTGGGTGTCCCTGAGGAATGGTACTTCGCTACTTAGTTGTGCCGCCAATGACATTTACAGTTTTTCTAACGATCATGGAATGAGATTAACTGACCCAATCAAATGCAAAGAAATGACAATAAACTTTATGCATAACCATAATTTGATAACTAATCCTATTGTCATCGGTAACAACGCTATTGAGGGCGTTCCTAATTATAAACTACTAGGTGTAATTCTTAGTTCAAACCTTAAGTAAAATTCCCATATTGAAAACATTACTAAGAAAGCAAACAAGAGATTTTTCTCGCTAAGGATTCTTAAACGGCGTAGTGATGCCTCGCCGCTGGCTTCTAGCCTACAATACCACCAGCTATGCAGGCTGTGAGTACATCAGCAAATGAGGAAACCAGCTTGAATCCCGAGAGAAAAAGCGCGCGAAATTTGTCGGTCACGGGAACCTGAAGTCAAACTTGTAACGTGTAAACGTATAACTTAGCAACGAGATAGGTAAAAAAGACTTTCACTCGAGAGAGGTACGCACGGGGATCCGGATGGAAAATCCAGACCGATGGAGCGCACGCGCGTCATTAGCCAATCAGGTTCAAAGTCTTAGGATTCCTGAACATTGAGATGCTTCGGACCTTCGGAAATAAATTTTTTCCGTTCGCCCCCTTTTGGACCCCCGAGGGGCTTTTTTTTTATTATTATTATTATTATTTTTTTTTTTTTTTTTTTTTTTTTTTTTTTTTTTCTTTTTTCGTTTGTGTGATACTGAGTTTTGTTTTCGCTGGATATATAGTTTGCGGCAAATCTAGCTTCTGATATGTACAAGTAGTTTAACTGAAAGTCATTGATTCCATACACTGTGGTAAAGAGTAATTTAAGGCAAACGAAATTGCCGAGGATTCTTGATTCCTCTAGCTCAAGAGTATCGTTTCCGCAATACAATTATCCCGTACAGTATAAATTCATATACATAAACAAGTAAAAACTAACGATATAAAGTCCCGACGTTTCGGCGACCTTTTGAGGCCATTATCAAAGAAAGAATGAAAGCGAGTTCAAAAGGAGTTCAAGTCGTGGAAGTTTACACAAAGGAAGCTGAGCTAGACAAAGACTTTAGCACGGATTGAATCTGTTTGTACATTCAAACGCGGTCTTAATTGCTTGATATACAGCATTTCGTTAATTAAACAGTCAAGTTTAGTCCTGCATTTTTTCAACGCTTTGAAGCAACTGAGGAGGTCATCAGGGACAGCGTCCACGTGGTCTTTATCGTAGTGTTTAAGAAATTTACCAGATCCATTCTTAAATAGATCAAGAAATAATATAGCCTGCAATGTGGCCGTCTGCGAATGCGGCTGGAGGATGATGATGATGATGATGATGATGATGACGATGATGATGACCTTAAAGGGGAAGTATCATGAGGTTTTTGACCTGTTTCGGTTAAAAATGGTGAAATAAGACCTTCACTTTGCTACAAAATAGTTCTAGAACAACGAGAGTGGAGAAATGAACCCAATTCTTGACAGGAACAACTCGTACTCTGTTTTAGCGCATTTTTGAAACAAAAATGCGAAAACTTGAAAAACATTAGCCTAATATTTTTCAAGTTTTAATCCATTGCGACCTACTCTTTTTCTGGCCAGGGGCACTAATCGACAGTTTTATAACACTGGGGTGATAATTATAAACAAAACTAGACAATTATTTTTTGTTTCTGTCTGTTGTCAGACAAACATTTTTAGGTTTTGAAATGGCATAAAATTTTCGTGACACTTCCCCTTTAACCTTGTGGCGATGATGGCGGTGAATATGCATGATTCGGCAAGTATTGTCTTGAGATTTAATTCAATTTTCGGGTTCGCCTCTGAAGTAAAGGAGGGCCATAAAAGACAACGGACTTTCAAGTCTTTCCGATCACAGTTGCATAAGACTATGCTATGCCCATGACGCTCCTGACTATCCTGATGCGGCCTTAATTAGTTGTCCATGGGAATATGACTTTCAAAACTTGCTCCACTTAGTATAAAGACGCGACAAGCGGCATCGATGATATTTGATCTATCTAGCTATTAACCTATCAGCTTCCTTTACTTCACATTTCGGGCCTGTAACGTATTACTCATTTTATTCTTGTAGCCCCCGAAGAACTTAAGTTTACATATCCAACTTCCTTTCACATTATTAACTGCCCGGTAAGGATCAGTCATGCCGTCTATAATGCAATTTGACTTTCAACCGACATGTGCAAATGTTCTCGCCAAACTCAAGTCATGATCGCTTTGGCTCCTTACATTTGTTGGTTGCGCCCCGTATAAACTGGCATCCTTTTCTGACCCCGAGGGTGACCGGCGCTTATTGCAACGTGGCTTCTTATGCTTATGCTTCTTCTTTTAATTTAGGTTACAGCCCACCCCTCCGTCATCCCCCCGGGGTGTACTCCCCTATATGGGCTATACGGGGACGTGCCGCTGGATAGGGTATGGTTAGTTTGGCCCCTCTGCCCTGAACAGGGTATACAATTTCAAGCGAGTCTGTCCTGGACCCGTTCTAGAAGGGTATGGTTGCAAGACTGTCGTCGAGTATTTGGCGATCCGAAATCAGAGACGTTACTCTGCATTTATTTTAGTGAACAATGCTTCACGTCAATTGAGTTTTAATGCGAAATTTTGCGATTTTTCGCCATCACTTCTAGGAAGTGTATTTTTTTATCTGTTGTGATTGGTATTCGCGTTTCAATGCGTGAAACATCACGTCCGGTAAGTGACAGCGGGCCTAAATGTTATCTACTATTGCCAATAAACACTTGTGTAACACAGGAGCTAGATGTTGTCTTTTGTCCTAAATGGGGTCTTAAAATGGAGGGCATTGTCCTACAGAGGGTAGGTATTTAAGGTTATTTTCGTCCTAAACAGGGTCAAGGTTTCAAACCTCCAGCGGCACCCCTATACCCAAGTGCCCCCCCCCCCCCCCCTCGGATGTCATTCCTTCCTCCAGTCCCAGAAAAAGTTCTCCACATGTTGCTATTGTCACATAATAACTAAGGTTTCAGAATTTAATAAAGTTGAAGTCAAAGTTTGAAGTTGAACAAGCCCCTTAAAAAACAATACAATCTGCAATTCCACAGCGACAAACCAATGAGTGGTGCCGGATCACTTGTAGACCTGGATCAGCAAATTATTTCAAATACAAAATATTGACGGCAGACTGATCCCAACGGCGGAGGTGACGAGCTTGAGAGAATAAACAACAAAGGCTAGAATAACTGAAATACATTTGCAGGATGTTTAAAAAAAATTTACAAATGTATTTCAGTTATTCTAGCCTTTGTTGTTTGTTCTATCAAGCTCGTCACCTCCGCCGTTGGGATCAGTCTGCCGTCAATATTTTGTTCCTTAAAAAACATCCCAATAAATAGGAGAAATATCGGGAAGAGCCGGAAGATTGTCTGTGCCAGAATAACACAGGCCAGTGATCGTAGCACACTTTAAATTTTACCATTACTTTTAGTTGTTATTAAAAAAATTATGTACAGAAAAGTTTATGATAGCGTTATTGTCTTATTATCAAAAACAAGGCTTTATCAATTGGCAGGTCACGTGTCACGCTCTCTGTCCTGGGCTGTGGATGAGTTCTGACAGCTCTCCAACTCACGCGTAAGTTACAATCCATCCCAGGCAGGCTGCGGGTGCCGGCGATACCGTACAGTCGGACGTGGTGGGGTGTGCTTCATGCTGTCTACGGTTTCACTAGCGTTTCTTTCCACTTCAACTCGGACTGGATAGGTTTGCACCGTAGTCAGGAGCTTAGGGTCATAAGCTGCTGCCGTAGTCCAATAACAAAAGCTTGCCTGTGTTGTTTGGTCCCAGGTCCCTACCCGTTACAAACACCTAATCGGGCAAGCCGATCGACTATCGAAAAACACCGTCCGTCCGGATCTCCAGCTACAAATGGTAAAATAAACTGCGTTAGACGTGAGGGGTAATCTGGTCGTTTGCAAATCACTTGTTGCATCAGTTCCTGCGGAGGTATATGTTTAGAGGCTGAAATATTTTTTATTATGATGACGATTTTGGCGGCGGGTAAGTACTAACTGTAGTCTGACAGTATCGGGTCGATGGGAGCTTTCGAGTTTTGTTCACAGCTTCCACGACGAAAGCTTTTAACATTGTTGGTTCTGTTTTTCATCTTTGTATTCATTAGGTACATTTGAAGTAAAGTTTTGATTGATCTTGTTCCTTTCATGTGACATTCTTGGGAAAGAATAAATGTTAAAAAACTACTGTTAACCGTTAGTTGTTGCAATACATGCACAATCGACAATCTTGCCCGCTAAAGGAAGATTAGAGGCGATCGACAGCTTAATATAATATAGATTGCTGCTGTGCTGGTTTGTTATGTTGCCAGTTCCTGTTTAGTTCGAATAACTGATACTAAATCCTTTCAATTCCCTCACAAGAAAGTAATATTCCAAATTCCAAAGTAGCGTGACCGGGAATATTAATGAAACAGACAACCGCGAATGAATGTTAAATCAGAGATGCAGCTTGTTGGGTTCGTAAATGCTTGTCTGTGTCTTGTGTCCACCGTTTAAGGAATTTTTGAAAGTCCTTATATGAAGAAGAATCGAATTTTTTGTTTTGTTCGTTTGTTTCGTGATTGAGAAGCTTGAAATATTTGAGGATCGAAGATTCCATTTTGTTTGTTATATCCTGTTCTGTAATTTGCATATAGGAACATTTGACAGCTGGTGGTGCGTGACTAAGCCGGCCTTCAGTCGTACCTTTCATTTAATGCGCCTTTCATTTTTGTTCTTCAGTGCTCTTGTTGTCTGCTGCTACTGGGGTTGCCTTAGGAGGTATGTACCGCTTTTTTAATATTTGCGTTGTTATAGTTAAGACCCGACCCGCTTAAACTAAATATTCAGTTTTGAAAAGCTGTTTTATCCCCACGCGAGAGCAAAAGGTTCTTGTCCATCCCAGGGTCCCATAAGGAAGAAAATGCCTGTGGTTTGCTTTATTGATATCATTTATCATGAGGTTTATTTGTTTCGGGCAGTAATGTCGGTCAGATACCCCTTTCAATTTGTCACACTATCTATTGTCCTCTCTCTGAGTCAAACGAAAGAGAGCTCCACGCACCACAGGGACACCCAACGACAGTTTTCTCTCAAATCCTTTGAAACGCTATTTTAGGCTATCTGGAGTGCTTTTAAAGCTCTGTAGGTTCATTTTAGGCTGCGCTATAATATTTTTATCTGTTCGGTCATTCTAGGGGAACTTGAGTCTTTTCGAAATTTCTAGGGCATATTGTCCATTTCCCGAAAACGTTATCGAATCTTAGGTCTTATTTCCTTTCCGAAAATCTTAGCTGACCTTTCTTCGGTACCTTAAACCACATTTTTATCAATCCGAAAACACAAGGCCTTAAATTTCCCATATCACGAACGTTCGAGGTGAAAATTTCCCTAAGAAAATTGTAGGGAATAAAGGGCCTAACCCTTCCGAACAGATAATTTAACGAAACGATCTGTTGAGTGCCCCTGGCACCAGCGAGAGGTTGCAAAACAACTTCCTCTTTTATCCGCCGTTGGCCAGGACAAATGAAACAGCATCTAGAAAACTTGTTAGCTAGATCTTTACTGTAATATTAGCTTTAATATAAGTCATTTTGTACCCTATGTTTCCAGGTTGTGTTGCTTCACCTGCACTTCTTACAGGATCAAAAGGCCAGCTAGCCAGTCCAGATCAAGCTCAAGGTGAACTTGGCAAGTGTGCATGGAAAATTAGTGTTCCTCAGAATCTACGGATAATATTTTATTTTGACTCATACAATATCGCCAGTTCCACTGCGAGCTACCCTGACAATTATTGCACGGACGAAGATACCCGCATAGAGCTCAAAGATGGCCCAACGGACCCGCCCTGGAAAACCTACTGCCAGAGCAGAAGGCCAGAACCGATCGCCACTAACAAGAGTTCGCTGTTTGTCAAATTTATTTTATCAAAAGGCGATTCAAAAAGTTGGTTTACTGCTTTTTACTCTACCTTACCATTTGAACACAGTAAGTATGATTGTGTATTCAATAAGCGAAGTCCAGTAATGCAATCATTATGCATTTCTAATCATGCTAATTATGCATTTCTCCCCCCGGATTTTTTTTTTTCAATCCAGCAAGGTTGAAATGTATAATTAGCGAGTGGTTTTGGAAAATGAAATCCGATCTTTGCGCAGTCTACTCAGGAAAATAATTTTGCTATTAAGTAATGAAATTCGAGAGGTAACAAATCATTCTTGTTACCTGCGCGATACTGATTTAATACAGTCAATCTGCATCACGTGTGACCGGTTTTCTTTTATTATTATTATTATTATTATTATTATTATTATTATTATTATTATTATTATTATTATTATTATTATTATTATTATTATTATTATTAGTATTAGTATTATTATTATTTTAATTATTTATTATTTTGAACGGAGTTTTAAAATTGTCACTTCAGTTTGAACATAGCTAGCGAGATTTTAGAGTTCCCGTAGAAATTTCCCTAGTTTATTAACGGTATAAGGCAATTAATTTTTTTTTACATTACAGCATTAAGTATTTCAAAAAAATCAATTGTTTCCCAAGTATTCTGACATTTTTTTTTTTTTCAATTAATGCGTCTTTTTCGGAAAGATTTCCAGAGAAATCTTTAAGATTCCATTCAAACGCCAGACATTAGAGAGAGGAATTCGAATGTTCATTTCATTCTCAGAAATACCGGTCATGCGTGCCGTAGACTGACTGTAGGTCTTATTTTTACGTAGAAGTAACAATTTCAATTTTCGCTACGATGCGAAAAATAACGATTCATTGAAACCGACGTTCGAGTAGTATCGCAACCTTTGCACGAATGATTATATTGGTTGGCTGATCATGGGAACCGTGCGAAGACTCAAGCAGGAGGGCAACAATATACTGTACGGTCTGGATAACTGCTAACAAATGTTTATGCTACGGGTGAAAAGTTTTATTGATGACCAAATGTTACTCTAACAATCCGAAAACCGTAAACACCTTTGTTATTTGAAGGAAAAAAATAAGGGAAAAAAGTCACCAAGTGGCTCCGTATGGTCCGCGCTTACATATCCTATGGTTTAAGTTCTCAGTCGATGGCCAGCTGGCCTCAAAAATTGACGTATCAAAGTATAGTCAAAGTCTTCACGGGTTTGAATCGCAGAGTACCGAACTGATAAAACTGATAATGTTTTCTAATTGTAGCTATGTAATATAAGCCAACGATGTTTAATTTGCCTAGGGAGAATTCTTAAAATTGAGAATTCCACCTAAGGGTTAAGTTTCTGCCATAACGTTACGTAGCTTACCAGAGCATGGTAGGAAATTGGTTACACACAGTTCAACAGGACAAGTGCTAGCATTCCCAAGCAACCCCTGCTCCTTTGTGGCCAGGGGCAAGTTCTGGTACCATGACACCTTGCAAACCTGGCACTTCAATTTCTGGCAATGAAAGCTTACTGAGAAGATCTATGCTTGCCGGTTGCTTGGAGCGTTTTAGTCACAGTGGACAGTATTTTACCGACATTTGTAACAAAATTTGGCGTCCTAGCAAGAAAAGTCAGTGAGAGGAACGAGATGCGCTGCTTGAGGATCGCCACCAAGGACCCTCTTTACAAGCTGTTTACAGGTCTTTCAGGCGCGCGCGCGGGGAGGAGTGGGTGGGGTTTCGGGTATGTTCTTGCTGATAGCCCTGTGTTCTTTTGTTGCAGCAATCGACTTACGAAAGACCTCAAGTGCAGAAATTACCAGTCCAAACTTTCCTGGTAAATACCCAAGAAATTCTTACTTCAAGTGGTCAGTGATTGCCCCTTCGGGGTTTCGCATCAAAATCGATTTTGCGAAGTTTGATATTTCAGATCATTCTTCCAAGTGCCAGAACGACGCGCTGATAGTGCGAGATGGGCTTTCGACTGAGAGTGAATTGTTAGACAGACTGTGCGGTCGGCAATATTCCGGACTACCACGAGCAGTGTACACCTCTGGAAACAGCGCCACGTTAGAGTTTGTGTCGGCTGTTGAAAATCGTTACGAAGACAGCATAGGTTTCAAGGCTACTGTTTCCAAAGGTAGGGAATAAAGGATACATTAAGATATGTCTTGGAATGAAATGTGATAATTATTATCGATGCTTCCTTCTTCTGGTAACAATTCCTTCTTGGGACAATGTTTCAGCTTAGGGCTTTAATATTCCTGCGAAGTATTTTATTTTTCTTAAATCCCATGTGATAGCTTTGCATCTTGTAGCTAAGTTTTTGCCATAGTAATCTCAGTATCAGTCATTTCGAGGTGGGGGTGGGGGGAGGGAGGGTGGGGGCGAAAGAGAGAAAGAGGAAGGACAGGTTCATGGCACAACTAAGGAAAAATTGAAGAAATGGGTACATCAAAGATTCACGTGAAATCCTCATAATCCTCATTATAAAATATCACTCTATTTCAAAACTTCGGTTCTATTTTGACAAACCTTTGTTTGTAGGTTGCGGTACGTCGCTTAAGTAAGCATGGAGGTTGGTGGTTCGAAATTATAAAACCCACTCCACTCAGGTTCCTCTTCTTAGGGGAGGGGGTGTCAACCTTGTGCTGTAGTAACATCCTACGGGGGGTGGGGGGGGGTAAAGAGAAACTTTACCTTTACCTTATACCAACCCCGATTATTTCTTTGTATTTTTTTTTTTTTTTTTTTTGTAGATGTCAAACTCTACCTGATTGTTCTTCCCTGTGCATTTGGAATCGCGCTCGTGAGCGTTTTTGTTGGCGCCATTGTGTTCATGTTTCGGCGTAGATCTTCCTCGAGTGTTTCTCATCCAAGAATGCAGATGTCGCTACTGAATGATGATGATCACTTCAGCACCACTCACATGTCTGACGCAGAACCACCAAACGAAGCTAACTTGCCTGTTTATCGTCCTACTACTCAACAGATTAAGAAAACATAATCGCTTACCTGGAGATCGATCCAGAAACAGCCATTTTTATTACAGTTTTGTTATACTCCAGAAAATTGTAGTCTGAGCAGTCGAGAGTGGCCTGGACCGGACCAAAGGCCCAAGATGACATAAAATAGCAAGTTGTTGCCATCGATCGTTGGCTTACCTGTCGATACCGTTAAAAAGTTTTATATATGCTAAGATGATAAGCATACCATTCGGGAGCACCCACCAAGAAAATATACCAAGAGTGTATCGAGTGTTACCAAGATGGGCTAATACAGTTTGATCTGTTCGGAAATCTTCAGATGAATTTTAAAGTCGCGAAAAATCCTAGAGAACAGAATTCCATACCCGTTATTTCCTCATCTTATTTCTTATTCTTAACTTTATTTCTTTTCTCCCTTCTAAACGAAGAGGAATTAGTTTAGACATGTCACGAATTGAAAGTCTAAGGTGAAATCTCAATTTTCCTTTGGAACAGATATTCACCGTAACTAATCGTTGTGTGCAACAGTAATCTCATTGACTTCGGTTTGACCGTTCGATAGTGCCTCATATAACGTTGTTCCTAATTTTGGCGAATCTGGATGATGACTATAATATTCCCCCTTAAATGTTTCAGGTTTCATCCCGTCGCTTTCTATGCAGGGAACACGTGTACAATTAATTAGTTGTCAGGTTATCAATGTTGTAACAGGCATAAAATAGTAAGTAAAAACTAGCGATATAATGTTCCGACGTTTCAGCGACGTCATGACTCCATTCTCAAGGAATGAATAATACAAGCGAGTTCAACGGGGTAAGATCTTAGATTTGCATTAATGGGGTAATTTAAATAAATACTTTGGCGCGGATCGAATCTGTTTCTACATTCAAGCGTGGTCTTAATTGTTTGATGTACAGCATTTCGTTAATTAAACAATCAAATTTGTTCCTGCATTTTTTCAGTACTTTGAAACAACTAAAGAGGTCTTCAGGGACTGCGCTCGCGTGATCGTTATCATAATGTTCCCGCACAGAGGATGAAGTGCTGTTGTGGCCAACAACGCGCGCACGAGATGACCACGAGTATAACCAACATAGCTACCTGTATCGCACAGGTTACATTGAAAACGGTAAACTACACATTGTTGGTTAACTAGCTGTGGTTTGGACTCAAATTCTTGGAGGTCTTAGCCAATTTTGCGACTGACAAATACGGGTTGGATTGTGGTTTGGAGCTTAAGACTAAGGGAGACTAAGGTCTTTCAACTGAGTCTTAACAATGTCAGCGGAAACTTGATCCTTAAAAGGAATAATCACTCGGGTCAGGAGCCCATGACCACGTCATTTTCCATTACCGGCGAGGCCTGCGGTGTCTGCTGGTCAGCAACTCTCGAGTTGATAAAGGTGTTAATGGTGGAGTTGATGAGGTGTAGAGGGTACTTTAGGCGTGAAAACACAGACTTCAAGCGTTCACACTCGTCCGAAAAAGAAATCCATGACGAGGATAACCGGTGGGCACGATCCAGCATAGTTGTTAAAAGTGAAACGTCGGAACATTATATCGCTAGTTTTTAATTGCCTGTGTATTTCTAAAGCATTATTAATTATAAAATAGTAGCCTCAAATAACTGGAAATTTGGTCAAAGATTACATAAACATATGTACTAATAAGTCGAGGTTGTTTTCAGTGTTTTCTGAAACGATGTATTGGATTTGGAGGATAATAAAAAAAGACGATGTACAATAGATATTATGATTTATCACTAATGAGCAAATTTCAGGTGGCAATCAAACGGATATAACATGAATTTCGGAGATGTATATAAATTTGAGGTAGCTTCTTCAGCGATACTTCCTTTTCGCCTTGGAACGGAACTTTTTCTGAAGCTTTCCGGTAAAAGTAATGCACTCGTCAAAATAACTGGGCAAAACTTTGACGTCTAGCGTTAGTCTGCTTTTTTTTTTTTGCCAGAAGGTGTAAAATCGTAAAAAGCACGAGTGAACATATCGCGCCGCATATAAAATTGCGGCAAAAATTATCAAGGGCAGTGTCTACAGACACAAAAGTTGAATCTTCATGACTTTTTTTTCAGTGATGGGTTTTCTAAAAATTTAAATTCGACGTGTAAATCAGAGTGCAATTTAATGTCCACTTATTGACAAATTCAATTTAATTTCACGGCTTCATTTTAACTGTTTCAGGATACTGAGACTGAGGAATAATGAGAATAGAAAAAGGCTCAGTTCCCACCATGTTCGAAACATATTTGTAGAATAGACCCTATGCAAGAATGGCCGACATTTTAATATTCTTTTGTTTGCATTCAAATTAGCCTTACTAACTCGTTCTTGAGTTCAAAAATCAAAAGGATATTCTACTTTGAACGAGGCTAGCAGGGGTAATTTGAATGCAGACAAATGAATATTAAAATATCAGCCATTTTTCCATAAAGTCTATGAAAATTTAATTATCAAGCATGCATTTGAATATATGTTTTCTATCCTATTACAAACGCGTTTTGCTTTTTATCCTTTGACTATACAGTGATAAATATTGTTGATGCTTTTGTTAACATCGTACAAAGAAGATATCAGTTTCCGATCAAATTCTCATACTTAGAGTATTGGTTTCAAGCAATATAATTATTCAACATGGTGTGCTACCAAATACGCCTGAGGGTTCATGGGTTAGATATGCCTTGGATGGTGTGTCTTTTAACATTATAGATGAAGTGATGTAAGGTGACTGAAAGGGGTTTCAGTGGTATTTCTGTGAGTTCGTGGTATTGTAACTATTTAGTTTTAGAATGACATGTCCCCCCAGACACCAAGGCGTAAAAAACACAACTCTCTTACAAACCACCTGCCTAGAGGTGAAAAAAGTACGACGTCATTGTTTAGCCACTCAATAGCAGTGGGATGTAGAGCGAAATATGAATATGAAATTGTGCCGAATAAGTGATTAGATAAATTATACACGAAATCCAATAAGTTGTGTGTTTGCTTCGTAGTGTGAGTTTTGCACGGCTTAGGTAGGAAACACTTACCGTAGACGGATGTTGGTAATGGCTGTGAACTTATTTAATGACTCGCCCGATCTTGCTCGCATAAACAAAACAATAACAGAGGCAATCAGGAAAGAACACCATGATGTTGAACCTAGCGACGCGACATGGATTCTGACAAGTGCCTTCGTCATTTTTGCCATGCAATCTGGCTTTGGACTTCTAGAATCAGGAATGTCGTCCAGAAAAAACGAGACGAATATCATGGTTAAAAATGCTGTAGATGTGATATATGGAGGACTTGCTTACTACTTGTTTGGCTTTGCATTGAGTTTTGGACAAGGCAAATACTCCAACTCCTTCTGTGGTGTGGGCTATTTTTTCGTCGAAACAGACAATTCAAGCGAACAAGGCTGGCTAGATGCAAAATATTTTTTTCAGCTTTCCTTTGCAACTACAGCAACAACGATAGTGTCTGGCGCAATGGCGGAAAGAATATATTTAAAAGCGTACGCGACGTTTGCTTTCTTTCATGTGTTTTCGTACTGTTTTCCAGCGCACTGGGTTTGGGATAAACGCAGTGGCTGGCTTTATAAAATGGGATTCGTTGATGTGGCTGGTGCTTCTGTCGTACATGTTATTGGCGGTGTAAGCGGTCTGGTTGCTACTGTGATGTTAAAACCTCGCTACAAACGATTCGCGTCTAATGGCACAGCAAAGCCGATGGAGATCTCATGTCCAAGCAATGTATTACTCGGTACATTCATGTTATGGTGGGGTTGGCTTGGGTTTAACTGTGGGAGCACTTTTGGTGTCAGCAATGGAAAATGGAAATTAGCGGCAAGGTAAACATCATCAGTTCTGATTTTAATATGGCGTCAGTTACCTTCATCACTTGTCAGTGATATTATGATAAATTAACAGTTGATTATGTTATGGCGGTGGTTCGACTTTCCAATGTAGGGTTTAAAAAAAGGAACGTATTGATATAACTTGTTGTGATGTTCTCTGTATACAGAATATTACTGAGTAAGATTCAAGGTTAGGCATGAAAAAATTGATTTTGACATCCGGCTAACAAACTGATGTTTTGTCTTATCTCACTTTTCTGTGATTGTCGCATATAATTAGAAGTAGCTACTATTGAATGAAACGTCTCTTGTCGTTAGAAAAGTTGAAGGCTTGTTTGGTGTTAAAAGTTACACAATCTTTGACTCTTCAGTTGACTTCACACCTCGTCAATCGTCCATCTTTGTCTTCGAAAGAAGCAGGTGTGATGATACAATACAACGTCATTTATTTTATTCTCATTTTGTGGCACATGTCTACGATCCAAATAAAATTGAGGAAAAGCTTCCTGCAAACTAGCCTCGTCCCTTGTAGTTTCGAGTCCTCGAAGCTAATGCCTAAGTCAAATTCAGTAAGATGGCGATCTCCGTCAAAATACGCAAATGAACTAAACTGACAAAACACAAATTACTTGACTCTAACTGAATAGGGCTTCTATTTGGGCTGCAAGTGAATAACAACTAACAACTATCTTTTTAAAGACTCCTCAGTCTTATTGACATGATCACTCTAGGTCAGTTACTGAATCTACTAGGTTCACAACAATTTCTGTTAAAGCTGCTTACAATCTATTAATAATCCTTTAGGTCAGCGGTTTGTACCGTGAACGGATCAGTTGGTGGAGGATGCTTTGCTGTTGTTTATAGGTAAGTGCTTTATCATGCAATGCTAGGATCGAAATCTTAATTCTTCTTAATTACTATATAAGTTTTATGTTAATTATGTGAGTTGTGTGAATTTGGGGTTATTCCTCTATATTCGCTAGACCTATCTGCTGGGTCAAACCATCACCTTACGACTGATGGATTTATATAGTCTTAAACATAACTGTCCGTAACTGTTTTTTTCTTCTTCTTCTCCCTCTTTTTTTTTTTTTTTTTTTCTTAGTACTAAATGTTGCTCTTTTCATTTCAGCTACATCTTTGAAAGAAATTCACTCAATATCTCAACGTTTGCAACGGGAGTAATATCCGGACTCGTGAGCATAACAGGTAAGGACAGTATTGGACAATGCTAATGACTTATATTAGCAAGGACTACTCTTACAAACAGGAGCAATTTGTAGCTAAGATCCATTAATTAAAATCCCGAGCTGTTCGATCTTTCAAGTTGTTTTATTGGACAATGTTGTCAGCCGGTGAAATTATAAACCGATCTGTTATTTCTCTGGGATTTGTTGTGTCAGATTGGCAAATGTTGCAGTCCCTTGGCCTTGATATGCTACAGTCAGAAGTCAAGTCCAGTTCTGCAGCATAGCAATATCAGATTATTATTCAAAAAAAAAAAACCAAACAAACAAACAAAGGTGTCCTCAAAGGATAATTTTTTTTTCTGCAGCTATCTGTGCAATTGCTCGACCATGGGAAGCTCTGTTGATTGGTTTTATCGGTTCAGCGTTCGCCTGCCTGGGCTGCAGACTTCTTGAAAGACGACAAATTGACGACCCTGTAAGTTGTGTTCCGACACACGCATTTGCTGGCATCTGGGCGGTGATTTCTGTAAGCTTATTCGCCGAGAAAGGCGACATTCTGCAAAATGAAACAAATTCTATTGGTGTCTTCAAAGGGGGAAGCTTCAGGTTCCTGGGAATTCAGGTTTTCGGGGTCACGGTTATTAGTTGTTGGGCCATTGTGACAAGTTATGGACTTCTTTATGTCATCAACAAGTTCATGGGACTACGCGTGACACTCTTAGAAGAAATCATCGGCGCTGACCAGCATGAACATGGTATTGCGGACATTAACGACCCAGAAGGACTCATGCAGATTCGAAAGTTTCTGCCTCGTGGAGCTAAGATGAGGTTAGCGCAAACACGTAAGAGGATGTTCTTAAAGCAGCCTCGACATAGGGCCGTATATAGTTTTTCAGATCCAAATACTAAAACAAGAAAATGTTCAGTAGTCAATGGGAATACAACATCTCAGGTATCACGTGATCATGGATACGCACTGAGAAAACGCTTCCGGCAAAGTCAGAATCAGTCTTCTCCAACGGTAAAACGAGCAAGGCATCGTCACGGCGTTAATGGGAGGAAACACGCGGACACCGACTTTGTTGATAACCGTGCTGCTTACATGAGTGGTAGTTTTGACGGTAGTGGTGTTGTTGACCGTGACGCTAATCAGATAGGACAGCAGCAAGACGAAACCCTGAGTACATCACAGATCTGCATCGTAATGTCCAGTGGCCAGGATTGTACCCCAGAGGGAAGTTCAAGTCAGACATTCGAGGAAATCACCCGATCATGTCCAAGCCTAGTTTACTGAACTCATCGTAACCTGGAATATGAAGTACAATTTAATTGGGCGTAATTGGGGTACAATATAGATGTCTGTACATCATCATTCATCTTTCGTGGATCGTGGTTTTCTTTCGGTTATACTTCAAATACAATAATGATCTCAATTATATTCTTATGTGTTGTGGACCCTTTCAAGAAAACATGAAGGTTTGCAGTAAACGTGATTCCTGTCTCTCTAATGCATTAACTACTCCCACTGATATTTTAATCGTTTTCTGTCCTGTCAATTAAGCTGCATTCGTAAAAAAGACATTTCATCTAGCCACACTCGTTTTCACTGATGTTCTACGTCCTCAACACAAGAAACGAACAAACAAGCAACCGATAGCGAGCTTCCGCATTTTAGAGGTACAGACAGATGCTCCGTTGATCCTCTTTCCTCAAGATTCATTGATCTCGCTCTTGTAAAAAAGCCTGACAACCGAAAAGGGCTCGTGAAAAGTGCCACACTATGAAGGAAGATTCAACTCTCTTATCACCGGTGTAGCATGCTTCGAGTGAGGGGAGCTTTCATTGCGTAGGAAATATATGAAATAGGAACGTATAGGGCAAAATAATTCTCGCATATGAGGCAAGCGCACAAACGGCAAACAAAGGAAATCCTTCTTTAGCTCATTAACATCAATTTACTGGATAATGCCTTAGCTGCCGTTTACCAAATTGTTAGTCATCATTTACCGTAACTCTTGTGGAAACAGAACACTACTCAATTGGAATAATTATAAAAAAGAGAAAGAGAAAAAATTTCCTCCCAAGTTTTACTCTGGGTATTGGACAAAAACAATCGTGAAAGTAAAGTTGAGAAACTAAGCCGTGTTTGCTGGGTGACGCTCCACACACAAGCCTATTGTATCGTTCTGTTGTCAAGAGTTGTTTCGCTGTTTCGTTGTCCTGTACCGAGTCCATCTTTTCTGTCATTATATGACCTCTTCTTTGTGACGTAACTCAGCTGTGAAGTAAGAAATTGCCACCCATCTAAAAAAATAGCAGCATCAGTTTATTCCTTACACTGACCTATTGCGAGGAATACGAAAACTAATCACTACGGCTTCTACCATGGCAAATAAACTTCAATCAAGTCTGCAAAGGGCTTTCCATTTAATTAAAAAGATATACTGGATAATATAAGAAGTACCTTATAAATCAGAATTAATTGTCAACAGTGACAACCTAGATATTTCAATTAAGAATGTAAAACTAAACCGCAACGATCCTGTTTCGCTGTACCATGCTATGCCAGGAAACAAGTACTTGGTTTGCGTTAAACTAAAAGCATTTTTTCGTTACCACCAACTCCACTTTGATCTGCGGCTTAAAACAGACGTAGATGTGTAATGATTACAACATCTTTCTAAAAGAGGCAGAATCACTGAGATGTGGCCTTTGTTCACCTTAGTTGATTTCTGCAACACCAAGAGAAAGAAATCAAGTGAAGTATTGGGGAAAAAAAACATATCATATTCTGTTCTGTCCAGAGTCCTTCACAGACTGTTCTTAGTGCGCTGGTAATTCATAGCAAAACTCGACCACTATTTATAGGCTTCTTTCCAAATCCGCGTGATACTGCTCTTTTAAAGGGGAAGTATCATGGGGTTTTTGACCTTTTTTGTTAAAAATGGTGAAATAAGACATTAACTTGCTACAAAATAATTCTAGAACAACGAGAGGAGAGAAATCAACTCAGTTCTTGAAAGGAACAACTCATGATCTGTTCTAGCGTATTTTGGAAACAAAAATGAAGGAACTTGAAAAACATTAGCCTAATATTTTTCAAGTTTCAATCCATTCCGACCTACTCTATCTCTAGCTAGAGGCACCAATCGACAGTTTTATTGTACTGGGGTGATAATTTATAACAAACCTAGACAATTATTTTTTGTTTCTGTTGTCAGACAAACATTTTTGGGTTTTGAAATGACATCAGATTTTCGTGATACTTCCCCTTTAAGTGAAGAGTCTAATCAATGGCCTTAGAAAACTAGCAACGACTTCCTGATCTAAAATATCTTATATAATGCTTTGGAGCAAGTCTGTCCAACGAGTGAGTGAAAGCTCCTTCAGTGTTGACACATCATGCGAATTCATTCATCCTAAATGCTACCGAGCCTTCTGGAGTAACTGCGTTTTCAAAGGATCTTCCATTTTGATAACCCGCATACTTGTACAACGTTTCGTTCTGAAGGAGAAAAGAATGGGGAAAAAAAATTAGATGAGTTTGGATGGAATTCTGTGGTTGTAAGTAAGTAAGTAAGTAATTTATTTAATGTCAAATACACAGGGGGTGGTCTCCCAGTCCCGCGAGCCACAGGCTCATGATAAAAGTGTTTGACAATATAAAAAAAAAAGATAACTACTAATTAAATTAAAAAAAATAACATCTATCTATAAAGATAAATAAATCAGGTCAAAGGCAATTGCTGCATTGACAGCCGTTAAAATTTAACTTAGTTAAAAGTCTCCGAAAGGATGATGCATTAGGTGCGTTTTTCACAGCAGATGGCAACTGGTTCCAGATGTGTGACATCATGTACGCATATGAGCCATGAAGGAATCCAGCTACAACAACACTAGTACATGCATCATGGAGCTGAACTTTGTCTGTATCGTTTACTAGCCGTACAAATGTAAACATTACAGACCCTAAGATTGAGGTTTTTCCTTGTTTCCCGCAAACCACAAACGTTTAAAAGTCACGTGACTCCGTTCCTGCCGTCCCGTTTGACGTTTGAGGTTCAGGTTTCAACGGCAAGGACACTGTCTAGCGGTAAGTGATTTACGGCAGAGATTTTCACTAGTTTTGAAACTATAAAACCACGTTTAAACGTCAAATCAGTTAACTTTCTTTAATCTCGATAAATGAGGGGTTTGTTTTATTCGGTTGCGATATTACAAGAATCACCAACAACATTAGTGGATCGACACTATCGACCTCACGCGCTGCATAAATTAGCACACTTTTCCTCTTGAGACCTTCGTAACATCCATAGATATTGAGCATAGTATTTATACGCCCTCCACACTTGTAATCGTTCTCTTATGCGTTTATGCCCTTAGAGGTCTGTTCAGAGTTTCCCTTTTGCCCCACCCACCTCCCTTCTGCGACGGAAACCTCCATCCTGCTGCACTCCTTTCACCCATATCTTAGTATCTCCGCGTGTGCCAGTGAGGTGCAGCATAACAATGAAAATTCTTCTACTGTCACTCACTTTCAAGTTTGGCGTGACAACTCACAAGGCTATTTGCGAAGGCCTGTTATTGCTTCCGACGCAAAAAATTGCAACCACAAATGTAAGAAGAACAAACACGCTCATTCGTCTTTTCTAGACAAGAATAATCTTTGAACATGCTTGTGCTAACGCTGGTGGTGGCGTCGAGAGCGTTTTCCGGTGAAAGTTTAGAGGTTTGTTATACTTGCGCGTAGCCAGTTTCCGACTGTCGAAACAAGCAGAAGCCATACAATGCAAGGAGAAAAACATCATTCTTTCAACAAACGTCACTGCAATGAAAAATCTTGCAAGTCCTAACTAATCCCCAAAAACAATTCCGGGAAAAAGGTAAAAGGGTTTACTAAACGAAAATTTGTTTCAATTTATTATGATCCTGGTATTACCGGTTGTTATTTTCTTTTAGCTCTTCGCTTTAGGTTATACACTGGGTGTAAAGAATGCTTTAGAGCTAAGGAGGTTGTACAAGTTAAAACTACCATATACAACGAACCTGTTTGCGGACTTTGGAGATGCCCCGAATGCGAGCAAATTGTTCCCAGCGGCCTTCTCTGTTATTGGAGATTCCAGTGGAACAGCACCTTATCTGACGAGGAATAACTGTTTTAGGAATGGTGAAGACAAGCTGAGCCCAGATCAGCTCGGAAAATCCGAAAAATAAGCACCACATCCACTGGTCCCACTCCATATCAACCACGCGAAACGCGTTTGTGAAGAATTGCACGATGATGAGCTACAAAGGGTGAAGAACAGAAAGTTTTAGGGTTTAAGCCACACCATTAGGGTTATTGTTTAACGAGGGAAAGGACTCTGAAACCAAAGCATCTTGATTGGTCAGAAAACGGCAAATTGGTTCAGTATGTTTGAACTGCTTTCAGAGTTTAAAAAATGGAAAAAGGAGATTTAATTAATAAGCTGGACACTGCAATGAATGATTTACCTGAATACAAATTGACAGGATCCAGATGACAATAAACACGTAGTTGAGATCTTTGAGTTTCCCACAGAGCAGTCCGTGAAACACATTTCTATCCTGCACTCGCCTGCAATTGATTTCGTTAAACAGCGTCATGAAAACAAACGTTGTGAAAACCATAGTACCATGCTGTGTTGGTCGACACACACTAGACTCATCATATCCATCCCTCATGTCCAGGAAATCAGGAAAAACAAACATCACAATAAACATGACAACCAGTTGATAAATGGAGTGGAAGATCACATTCCTGAGCATCATCCGGGATACCAATGGCTTGTTACGACCGAAAGGTTTGTGGGTAAGGACGTCATGTGACGGCGGGTCACGTGTCAGAGCTAGGGAAGCCAAGGCATCCATAATGAGGTTGACCCACAGTAACTGGGTAGCTGATAACGGACTGCGCTACAAATAAGGATGAAAACATTTTAACTTCTGTTCCCAAGGAGGCTAACAACGCCAGCTCCGGTTTGTGGAGAGAGAAGGCTAGAAGCTGGTGGACAAAAGCCTGAGCTATGCAACTTGGTGGAGATGGCCGGGAATGCACTTAATATATAAAAGCGTACATCAAATATTTTGCTTATCTGGATATCGTGTAAGGTTTGACGTTCTGTCGAAGATTCAAGAGTCAAGCTTTCTTCAAGGTATAAAAAGTCGTTTTCATGGTATACCTTTGTGACGCACGCTCCAACTACAACAACGATAATAGCGACCCACGTGACAGTGAACTGGAACTGGAGATATTTCAGGATGGTCTCGTACACGTTCCTTCCCCATTTGACGGCTTCAACGATGCCGGAAAAGTTGTCGTCCTGCAGCACAATATCAGCTGACTCCTTTGCCACGTCTGTCCCCGCCACTCCCTAAAACCCAACAAATGTTCATTTAACAATCAAATGGGTTTTTTGGTGAAGATCCATACTCTAATCAATCAAAGCAAGCACGCTGGGATACGTTTTCACCGATTCCATGCGAAACCAAACCCTATTTGCGTCTTGTGTTTCGCGCGTGTGTCCTTCTGGGTTTGTTTCCCCTAAGGTATATATGGTTTTGCTTAGGATTTTACTTGGCTCATTGTGTTACTTTATTTCTTCCTTGATTTCGATTTTACTAAAAAAAAAAAATGCTCTCCGAATTGCAGAAGAATTTACCTCGGATATATCATGGATTTTGCGACTGACATGTAGGGAAACGGATAAATTAACTCAGAGATTTGTTAAATTGATTTGCCGTTACTTCTCTTGCGAACGACAACCTAAGGTATCGGGAAGTGTGTTTGCTCATAACTAAGAGCGGATATAAACGGAATTTCACAAGGCTTAAAGGAGATGGTCGCTTACGTCAGTGGACCCTCTTATGGAGATGCCTAGCAGCTGCTAGAAAAACTCCCCTTAGCCCGGAATAGAAATTACAGGTTATCGTAACTGACCTACAGCGAAGTAGCAAATGTATTGTGATATATAATTACCATGCTTAGTCCTACGTCAGCAGTCTGTAGGACCTTGTCATCGTTGACACCAGATGCAGTCACGGCAACAACCTCTCCGGGTAGATTGGGGTGAGGCTTCATTATGCGTTTCACAAATTCCAGTCTTTCTGGGGGACCAGCTGTTGCCAGGATACGCATCTCATTTGGCCACCACTCGTTAAACTTGCTTTGGTCGATCTATTGGGAAGCGGGAAGGTAATAGACCTTTTTCATAAATGGCGGCCGATAAATTAGTTTTGTTTTCATGAAAATTAGCCTTACTAGCATCGTCAGCATGTGCAAAATTCAAAAGAATTTTTACTTTGAAATGAGGTCTATTCCATGCCTTTTAACACTTTGATTACCAGACTAATTTGAATTCTTGTGTGAAAGCAGTCAAACAAGATTGTTTTTTCTAACATTTTGCGAAACAAATTTTGGGATCCCCGGCTTACATATGTAAAATCAGATATAATTTCGTTTTCGGTTATTCTAACGGCTATGGAAGCATTTGCAAGAAAAAAAACTTATTTCTATTATTTTAATGGCCAATGTTTGTGTCCTTGGAAGCAAATATTACGAATTGGCACCATGTACCAGATTGCGCACAAAAACTACTTTTAACATGTATATGTAGAAATTTAACATGTATATGTACAAAAATATCAGCAAGATCCGTCCGGATTCATTTTTAAGTACACGCTTCATTTATCCATTATGTAAAGGGAAATGTGCTCCTTAGTTATGAATTAACTCGCCTTGTTAAAAACTTTGCTGTCGCATCCATAAAAAGAATATTCTTCAAGCGGCCAATCCTCTGTTGGTGATAATAGTCCACTCTTAGCTCCAAATGAACCAGCTGAACTCAAGTTGTCACCGGTGACCATACACACTTTAATTCCTGCGTGATGCAGGTCTGAGATAGCATCCGGGACCTAAATTTAAAGTAAAGTAGCTTTAACAAGCACACGTGACCTACTCTGGGCCGGGAGGGTATAGTTTGTCCGGTTTTTTGTGACAGATACTACCTTTTCGAGTCATCTACATTTAGAGCTATTACGACCAGCGGATTTCTAGGAAAACTGCAGCTGTGTGATTTCTAAAATGTAGACGTTTTAGCAAGACTATTTAGCAAGTACTGAGCAGCATCTTTGGCAGACTTTTTAGCAAATACTGAGCTTAAAATGAACATCCTCAAACTCATTAATATTTCATGAAGAGAAACAAAGGAAATCACCACCGTGAAGGAGGTTGGAAATGTGATCTTAATTATCATAAAATTTGGTGAAATTTTGCTTTGGATTTGTCCAAAAATTATTAATGGTTTGAGAAGCTATAACAAAAACACTCGAGAAAATGTTTCATCTGATTTCCAAACACCTCGAAGTTGGTTAAGAACACTCGGCTGCGCCTCGTTTTTCCAACCTACTTCTCGGTGTTTGGAAATCGGATGAAACACTCTTCCTCGTGTTTGATATATTACTTAAACACATCTGATTCTGTAACAGGTACATTTAAAGAGAAAAATAAATTGCCTTTTTGTTTGAGACAAAAGCTGTAGTTACCTGTGCCCGGACTGTTTCCTCGATGCCTACAAAACCAATGAATGTAAGACCTGACAAGGTTTCTTCATCATTCCAGTTGTAATTTCCTAAAAAGTAATAACGAGACAACCGGTCAAAAACGAAACTGAGAACTTGTCCGTGGTAAAGAGGTCCACATAGGTTTAATTTCTTATTTCTTCATTGTTTCATTGGCAGTTCAAATATTTGAATTTCATATATTCATATCCATCCCCTCACCTCTACCGGCATATTACGAATTCACAATATGACCAGCTCCCAGTTGGCTTGATAGCTCAGTTGGTAGTGCGCTCCACCGGTATCGCAGAGGTCATGGGTTCGAATCCTGTTAAAACCGCCTGAAGTTTTTTTTCAGCCTGATTTTTTTTATGCGTACATAACTGCCATGGTCCCTCATTCATTCAGGTTTATCATAATTATGTTGGTAATTTGTTGGTTTAAAAACCTGTTTCATTAAATACAAAGATATTGATTCGATTTAAAAGTTAACTGAAAAAAAAACCCGTCCAGTTAGTGATCAGCTTCACAGATTGGTTATCAAGGATCAAAGGGGTGAGATAAATAATAGACATTGTAGCCTTGGGCATATCGGAATCAAGATCAGCAGTTCTTTCTTATAGGGGTCGAAGGATGACGATCAGGCCTTATTCACTCTTCTGGGATCGGGAATTAGATTGAATGTACCTTACATACTCATAGCCTCCTGAGCAGACGTTCGTTGCCTCGCCACGCCACGCACTCCTCCCTACATGGGAAGGAGTGCGTGACGGGACGAGCCAAAGGACTCGGTCTGCGTAGGAGGCTACAGCATCATGATTAATGGAATTTTCGTTGCCTGGTTTAGTTGGTTGAATGGTTATGGTTGATCGGTTGGCGACTGAAGAAGTTATTTTAAGTTTAGGCGAACAGTGAGTCGTCAGCTCTATAGTAGTTCAACTCCTCGGTCATTCCAGCCACGATGCCATTGGTAGTGAAGCTGACTACAAACAGTGACGGATCGTTTTACGTTCTAAATGTAATCATCATATGTAGATTCGACCGGCATTTACCTGAGTTCTTCATCGCCAGAAGAACACCTCAGCCATGTTGTTATGAAGCTAAGCCGAGTTCAGATTCTCCGGCCTGAGATCCTAGTTGTTTTAGTTTTCAGTTAATCCGTCAGTCGTTTGTAAGTGTTAGCGAGGCCTATAAACTTACCATCAACTGATGAAAAGTATTTGAACGCCAAGCAAACAACTTCCACTGACGGTTTTCTTCTCTTCAGGTTGGAAATTTCCGTACTCGTATTTTCTCTATCGTTCTTGCTGTAACTTGTATTGTCAAAAGACGGACTTGTCCTGGTAGTACAGCGACGCAGCACGAAGCCTGGTCCTCCTTTGCAATACAGCTTATATCCACCACCACCATCTCTCAGGTGAATGACCACAGCGGAAAACTCTTCACTCGGGGGTACCCCCCTCGGGCTAGTACGTTTGTACACCAGTGACTCTTCAGGGTATTCATCCCTCCATATTTGGTAAGTCTCACCCATCTCCAGAACAAATTGTAACAGGGCGCCATCAGTGCTTTCACCAATATGCTTAGGAAGATTGTCCGCTTCTTCGCTCTAAAAACACGCGAATAGGAAAACCTCAGCCGTTTTTGGATTGTGTTAGAATAAACTAAAATTGTCTATAATCATAACAAAATTGGACTAGAACTTGCGGAATTTCAACAACACTGAAGAAAAGGTTTGAAGATTGATTACCGTGGAAACCGGCGTCGCGACCAGCCCCAGCCCTCCCCCTAAGAGGACAATCCACAAGATATTTAACAATTATTGATCTTAGTGGAGGTGGATAGTGGTGTATATTGGCCGCAAGGCAAATCTGTATCACTGTTCGCCGAAACTGAGGTGAAATTGTTTTTAGTGAATACGGTGGATTACCAGCCCCAATGAGTGGAGTTTGAGTGGCCAATCAGAGCACTCAAAAATAAAAATACAGCAGAATGGTTTGATATTGTTAAAAAAAAATGAATTTAAAATGAACATGTGCGATATTAAAAACAAACAACGTTTGACGATAATTTGCAAATGAAATTCAGGACTTCGATTTAACGCTTGGGTTACACTTGAATGTGAGTGGGTCGTCCTTTACCCTCAAGAGTCAAGTTTTCTAGTTTTACAATCTTTGTATGACATTGTTGGTTCGAGGGTTTTCTCCCCAACTAGTTCAGTTTGCTAAAATGTCCATGGAAACCGGGGGTCATCGTCTTCAGAGTATTTTAAAGTTCGTTGAACGGCTGGGCATCGAAAATTCATCAAACTAAACTATAGCCTGCGAGAGCGGACGCCTTTCCGACGAGTGAAACAAAAGTCGGAAATGGCATCTGCTTGCGCAAAATCTAGATTAACTAATAATAAAAAAACATTTTAAAGAGAAAAGTCAAATTTACAGTGAAACATTTGTCTGCTGAATCTTCTGTATAAATGCGGCTGCAGTCTTAAATGAGGTAACCATAAATGCAAACAGTTCTTCGTAGAAAAGGGAGCCCTTGCACATCGGAGACACTAGACAACATGAAATGAAACTCAGTACTCAGTACTCAGTATAGCGCTCGCACACGCTTACCTGAATATCAGATGAATAACTCGTGTTCACAGCGATTCCTCTGCAGAGTTCATCAACAAAATTCGGTTCTTTGAAGCTTCCTTCTTTGTACTTCTTCAAGTCCTTAAAGTTCTTAGATGCCTTTTCTGCCACTATTCCCTCCACCACGCGTTTTCTGCTTTCAGACTTTTAAAAGAAAAAAGAAAAAGAAAATGCATTTGACTGCAAAATGTGGTAACGTCAATTTTTATACGTAATTTTTCCTCGGTAATCGTTTTTCAAATAACTTACTTAAAGCCGTTTTTGAATTTTTAATTAATTATCTGTTTTCATAACTTTAAAATTATCATTCACTTGTTTGTTTGTTTGTTTTTTCAAACCAACCCTAGTATGTTGTATAAAGCAACCATATTTGTTGGCACTTCTTGCGGACGTACTTTCGGTACTTACAAATTCATCCACTGTCTCGATACCCATAAGGCCAAGCAAAGTCATTTGTGATGTCACGTCCTCCTCGTTCTCCCACAGAGGTATTTTTGGTCCCGCTACAAAAGCGAAAAAAGAAAATGTCTTGGCTACTTATCATTATCTTGTCCTACCAATCTTATCAATCTTGCCTGACAAATAATGTAGCTTAATGTCATTGTTAATCGCCTTGTTTTGCCAAACCTAAATTAACTCAAAGCTTGTAACTTAGCCGTCACAATTTTATTTGAGAGCTTGTACAGTCATCTGCAATGGCTTACCATTAGGCCATCGTCAACATTAATTCTCTTCATTAAAAAAAAAAAAAACCCGCAAATATTTTGGCTAAATAGAAATATCTGAAAATCAGTGATACCTTTCGCGACGATCGTTATCGCCGCATCTTTCGCACCCTATTTTATCTTTTCTTCTTTTCTGGACAAAAAGATTCAGTTGCGCAATCCACTGAGATTAAGACTTACGGAAGAACATACTGCTAACTAGAGGGATTTAACATGCTAATAACCATATCACTTACCTAATTGTTTGTAAGCAAGACACATGACTTTCAATTGACTTTTTTCTTGCATGGTTTTGATGACTTGATCGATCCCGCCTGCATCCTCAGGAAATCTTCCAACAGTTCCGTCCTGCAGCACTATCCCTGAACACCGTCCGAGAATAACCTCTGGTGCTCCTTTGGAGTAAATCTTGAATCCTTCACCATCTTGGATCACTGTGGTCATCGATTTACGCTCCGCGGAGAAGTGGAACACCTTAACAAATGACTCCTCGGGATGATCTTTCCGTACGAAAGGGTAATACTTACCCAAGTCAAGTACAAACTGCAGGAGGGCACATTCCGTCCTGTCACCGATTTGCTTTGGGAGACACTGAGGGCCTGACATCTGAACATAACAAAACTGAGTTAGTGTATTCTTTTAATGAAAGAAAGTCAAACCACGTGGGAACACATGTCCCTTTGTGGCTATACGAAGGTCCAGGAACTATTCTTTGATATTTCATTTGATCCCTACAACTCCCCTCTCAGGCTATTAGCGCGGGCTGGTCTTTACAGACAGTCCGCCTCGTTTGTATGTGCCAACTGAGTGAGATACAGGTAATTCAAACAAATAAACAAACAAAAAAAGCTTTGCCGAAGATAAACAATGTTTTAGCTGGTTATAGATTAGTATTATTCTCCCACAAATCTTGAAAAAATCGGGAAGTAACTGTGCAATGAAAGCATGACACAACACCGTCTAAACACAGGGATAAGTTGATCAATGACAAAAATAAAATGCAATCAGTGTAAACAGGCTTATAAAGCTTATAAGCAAAAACAACAACCGCAACAACAAAAAAACAAAACCAAAAGGTGCATTTAAGGGACTTTTAGGAAAGAGATTATCGATGCTTCCGCGGAACGAACGGATTCTACGCCAATGAATCACCCGGAGGGTGAAAAATGTGGTAACGTCAACTGTGGTAACGTAATTATACTAACGTCAAACCTGCACAGTCACACCAGTATTAGTTTTCCTATTGTGTGTTCAACAGCCCCCTCCCTTGGCCCTTACCGAAATTAAATCACTTGCCCATCAGGGTAAACAACAACAACAACAACAACAACAACAACAACAACAATGTAACCATGGCATCCTAATTACTGCTGCTGGGTGTTCCTAAGTCCAAAAAAATTGGGTATTTTATCTTTTAGGGTACGTATAAACCACGACTGGAGACTATGTTTCGTAAACAGTCATTTTTTGCAGTTGCAATGAGTCTCCCCCCCCCCCCCTCCCTCCTCCTCCCACCAGGTACGTGAGCTTGACCTGAATTGGTGAAAGACCATCGCCGTTATGCACGTAACTTAGGCAGGTGCGACAAGAAAGCCGAAAAAATCCAGGCTTGAATAGGATTCGAACCCATGACCTGTGCAGTACCGATGCAGTGCTTTACCAAGCCCGGGTACCAGGCCAACAGGGGGCGACCATTTTACCAGTTCGTAATAAATCCGCGAAGGAATAAATAAGAGTGAATTAAATGAATAATCACAAAGGTGCAGACTTGGGCGTGAATTATTTTCAGGCTCTCTTTTCTCAACTGCCTAACTCAGTTGCGGACATACAAACTGTGATAGTCTTTAAATGATTACTCACATATTGCACTCTGCAATGAACTTCTTGCCTGGACAGGAATTTTTTTATCATGTTATTTTTTCGTCCAAAAACATTTAAAGAACTCAAATTATTGTAATTATGCTTACAACGACACGAAAGAAAATAAATAAATTATGTGGCGTGATCAACTGTCGTCTAAAACAAAAACGGTTAGGCCTCGGAAGAGCAGAGACCATAAAATTTTCTCGTTTGTTCAGTCAGCATATTTTAATTTCAGTTCTATTGTTGTGGCAAAACTTCGAGAATACACTTTCCACCATTTGTTGACGAGAAACCTTGAACGCTGCTGATCTAATCCAGACAAAGAAATCTAAAACGATTCAAAATGAATTAAAAGTTAATATTCGCGTTATTACTAAATGCTGAAGGGTTTAGCTACTTCATAATGTTATCACACCTTAATTGCAAAAGCAAACAAACATTATGGTAATTGTAGTTCTTGTGTAAATAATTTATAATCATCTTACCGTTACAAAGGAAGAGTAACTGGTATTGATAGAGATGCTATCACAGATTTCGTTGACTAGGCTGGAGGGAAGCTTGTCCTTGTAATACCTTGGATTGCCCCTGTAAACATTTGTAGCTAAATAACATTCCGCCACCTGTTCTTTGACATTCATCTTGCTTAGCTCAGTCAGTACTCCGGTCTTACCACAGCATATTGTGGTCAGATTGCCCATCTTCTCCACTGCATCAACATTCCTGACCAGTATATTGTTTGCGTGCATCTTGTCAATACAGTAAGATAGTGATATGGTGACGGCTAAGGTCAAGCCTTCTGGCTCAGCAATAATGATGATGACTATACCGAGTACTATTGCCTGCACAAACTCAGTCCAGTGAGCCCAATCATAGCTCTTGTTATCAAGCGAGTATGTTTGAATTGTGAAGCGCAAAATGATGATCGCAGTTACTAGTAAACCGAGGATTATACCTATAAGCCCTAAAACAGCCGAGGCTTTGTTTAACTTTCCTTGAAGAGTACCGCTCTCGTCAAACTGTCGGGGTTGAGGCCCGCTCTGAGCACCTTTCTTATACTCTTGCGTATCTTCTCCAACTGCAGTCACTAAAAACCTTCCACTGCCTTCTCTAACATAGCTCCCACGGAACACCAATGGGTCGTCATCTTCTCCTTTTACAACACTCGGCCCTCCATTGATGACAGTTTCATTGGTAATCATCTCATTGATTTGAGTAAGCACTCCATCCGCTGGGACAATTGCCCCAGCTTTCAGCACGCACAAATCGCCAACCTTGATGTCGATAAAGCAAATGTTCTCTTCTTTGCCACTTCTCACGACTGTGCAAACACGGCTTTTCTCGAGCCTTTTCTGCATAAGATAAAACTCATAATCTCGGAAATAGTCGCTAATGGCCGAAATCAACATGATGAAAACCACTGTACCGAGAATGCCGCATCCCTCCATCCATGCAGTTTTGGTCTGTTCAACTCCTCCGCAAATTTCCGGATGAAACCATCCTAGAACGAGAGCTGCAATGGCTCCCACAGCAAGAACAAGCAATATCGCGTCGGTGAGCGAGTAACAGAGCGATCTCGCAAAGCTCTGAGGTGGCTTGACAAGAGTACGAGATGTGATGTTTGTACCAAAAACTTCCACTCTGCTCGCGAGACCATCTTTGATGCCAATGACGCCTTTTTTGGTGGATGAATGCAGTCGTTTAGCGAGTCCGTTAACACCTCCAAGTTCTCGTTCCAGCCGATCTACTGCTTGTTTTCCTCTCGTATCCATCAAGCTCGTTAAACTCGCACGAAGTCGGTCGTCTGAGAAGTCCGGAGCACAGTTAGGTTTTTGTGGGCCGGCCATGTTGAGGTGTTTAGTTAGTGAACCGAAAGCGAAACTAACAACGACTGTGTTTACAAGGGATTAGATTACCGTCAATGTCACGAACTATAACCAATGTCTGACCAACTTTGAAGGCAATAATATATTGAAAGTGCAGTTATATTGCCCAAGCTTGTTTCTTTTTTCAGTCATGCGACAAGAAAGTTTTTGATACTTGTTTGGAGAGCACGAACCTTCCGAATCAAGCGTGATCTAAACCCAACTTTTTGCAGCGAGGAACGCGAAATAATATATTTCGTGATCTCGCCCAATAGCTAATTAAAATTGAAAAATGAAAACAAAAGAAATCGTCGCCATAGCAGCTCTGACAATAAACATCTTAAAATGTTTGGATGCAAACAACAAAAGTGCTCTCTCACGCTCCACTGAGTTCACCACAGGGAAACCTGATAAACCTACATCAACTCGTCCTAAAACACTTTGTTCCAGACGCTTTACTCATTTTAAAAGATTGTTTTACTGCATGGCATGGTTTATTTAAAGCCAAGGGTGAAAACGTAATAAAAGTGTCGTAAAAAATTCTACAATAATTGCTATTCAATGTACAGCAATTATTTTTTGACAGACGTCACCAACAATTGTCAACAGAACGGTACAAAATCAGATAGCTGCGTGTCAATATCACCGCAAATCACATAGGTACAGTTAATAGTAGGAACAGGCAGCTTCCAGAAGAGACACATCCTAATACTCGGCCGTGCTAACAGACGGAATAAGGGTTATATAATAATAGAATTTTAAATATTTTACTGTTTGTTGGCTTTTTTCAAATACAAATTCCATATACAGTATTCAAGCATCTGTGAAGTGAATGCGTTTTTGGCAAATTACGTCAAACAAATTCTTAACCCGCATTCTTAACATTGTGCAGTGCATTGTTCCATGGTCAGCGGTTGGCACTCATTTACAGAAATAGTCCTCGGAGAAAACAGTGAAATGTCTCCATACTATGCAAACAATTTTGTTTATGCTTTGGTTGCTGAACGTATTCGTATTCTCGCTATTGAACTGCAACAAGCTTGCACACGAGGCTTAAGCCGCGGAATCTTTTCAGATGCAAATATATATTATCCAGCAATAACCTCTATTGCAAGCTAACTCTTGAATGATGCAAGGACCACTTGTACAAACAGTAGCAAAGTGTAGCCGGATCTTTGTGTAGATCAAGATCAGCAATGTTGAATGAAACGTAAAATCGAATGCAAGGCTGATCGGACAGCTAAAATAATTTTATTGTCCAATATTTCAGTTAGACAAAACTAACCTTCTTCAGTGGCTGCAAAAGGTTACAACTAATGAAATGCTGGAGTTGATAAGTTCCCATATCTCAACTTTTCATTAGTTGTAACCGTTTATTTCCAATTTTTACTTAGCTTTTCGCAGACCTGAACCCGTGAGGTTAGTTTTGTCTAACCGAAATATTGCACAATAAAATTATTTTAGCTGTCCGATCAGCCTTGCATTCGATTTTACGTTTTATTGCGAGCTAGCCCGATCCAGTTCAAAACGGAGAATACAAATACGGTCTATTACTTACTGACAAGACTGCGATCATAAAGAATCGATCACAAGACAACGCCTATGATGAGCCACGACAGCACAGCGCTAAAGCCAGCAATATTGAGATTGTTAGCAATCATCTTCCATAGTGCTGGTATTTTGCGAGCTTTAAGAACAACAGGGAGGATTGGGGAGAGGCTACGTTCAAATTCATGGCCAATACTATTAGAACAACACCCACACATTTTTTTAGCAGACGTTTCCTTTTTATTTGCACCTTTGCAATATGGTTTTACGAAGCGACTGTTACAGTTAGACACGTCATACCGTGGCCACCCAACAAAATTTTTTTTACAAAGTAAGCCAACTTGTAAAAAAAAGTTTGTTGGGTGGTCACGGTAAGGCGTGTCGCACTGTAAACCATTTTAATGGTTACAAAATGCTTGACTTAAAAAAAATCAGAAATTCTCACAGAATTTCTATCTATAGTTTTAGCAGTTTTAACACTGAATTACAACATATCTTTGCAATTTAATATTATCAATCTAATAAGGCTCCTCAAATAGCCACGTCATAAACTTTTAAAGTTTCATTCTTAACCTAGAATAACTGTAACGCATCCAGCTAATCAAGCGATAGTGAACGGTATGTAAGTCACAGTGAAGTGTCATCCTCTATAGCAGACCCATTTGGGACTGGCTCAGACAGCCAGTCAAGGACATGGGTCTGTTGACTAGGAAATAAAAGTAATAAGAAATATAACGGTAGGATGAACTCCACATTTGCACGAGACGGGAACTCTTATTAAAAAGTGAGAGGGGCACTTATCAGAAATTACCAAAGGAACCCTAGATGCTAGTAATTTTTTTAAACAAGAAGTACCAAGGCAAACAGAGGGCACCCTTATTTACGACTAAGGGCTTTATTGAAAACGTTCCAGCTCATGTTTGATATCTCTGACTTGTTTGTTTCCTTTAAGCCGGTTATAGTAGGTATGTTCCTTTTGAAACTAATTCCCTAAGATGTTATGATAGTTTTTTGAACCCTTGATGTTACAACAAGCACCACAATCACTTTCACACAGGAGTTCTCTCTGTAACGTTGACGCGTATTAGTCTGGTTTTAACTGCAAAATAAGAGCGCGTTAAGTTTAACTGGCGGTTCATAAGGAACTTGAAACATTCAGCTTGAGAAATTTTTAACACCAAAAGGCAACTGAACGGGTCGGGAAAATCGCGAGACGCTAAAGACTTGTTTGTGTAAAGGACGTTCCTTTGCTTAAACTTCCACAAGAATATTTAATCAAACTTTGTACGTTGCAATAATCTGTTCATGTTGTCCTTCAGCAGCATGGTTAAAAATATATAAAAACTGTCGGTTCAATTGAGGCCTTACACTGCTGTTTAAAAACTAAAAACTGAAATCCAAGCTTTCGCCGATCGATCCTGATGCCGTTGATCGGCGAAAGCTTGGATTTCAGTTTTTAGTTTTTAAACAGCAGTGTAAGGCCTCAATTGAACAGTTTTTATATATTTTTGTACGTTGCAATGCGTTTTTGTTAACTTCTTATGTAACTTCTTACTGAACAAAAACAACTTTTAACCTTTAACTGTAGCATGAAAAGCAATAAATAACATACACAAAATCATGAATACTTAGCACTGCTGGGTTTATAGTGCTACAAGTAAGGTTAAGGAATTAGCACAAACAAGTAAGACCCGCTAGGCTAGGGTCATTTCACCTAACTCCTCTATACAGTCTTATTATAGAGGGCAGCTAGATTTAACTCAACACAAATACAAAGGACAATGAATTGAATGACTGAAGTAAGTTTTGACTGATTCTCATTCACTGACCGCACCGCCCTGTATTTGTCTGTTATGCCTCGCTGGTTGGTGATTCTGTTATATCCCTCTTAACTGAGCCTATTTCAACAATTCTGAACGGATTATTTTTGCTAATACAGAAAAACAGCAGTATTTCTAGGAAGTACTAATGTTCAGCTTTCATTTAAATAGGCGAGAGTTCAGCAATACGTAACCTCATCTTAGTTCATTTTTTACCACTATTTTTTACTTTTTGTTTTCATATCAGCTCTGGCCACTCAAACAATCTCAAACTAATGCTTCTGGAGCTACTCCATTCTTCACTCAAAGGCAGCAATACAATTCCCAAATAACAGTTTCCTTTGATGGTTTGGATTGAGACTGTTCTACTATTAGAAAACGAAGCTGATTTAAGGATGGTGCCTACTAATATCAAAGTTATTTTGCGCGGTTTATGACTACATGGGAAAAGCAGATCTTAGAGAGGGCTATTGGAGATAATGAAGCAACAATAATTCTAAAACATGCCAAAATACAAAACAATGTATGGAATTTTGTTCCCAAATTGAAGCTTAATTATCTCTGAAAAATGTATGGTTGCCCCAAATTTTCTTTTTGGATTCCAATAACCCTTGCCAAGATCTGCTTTTCCCGCGTAGTGTTTTAGCAGGCACCACCGTTATGAAACCCGACTTTCTTGGACAATCACGAGATGTGAAGAATGTATGCGCAGTAGCAAAAGTAAGCACCGTCCTTAAGGCCAGTATGAATGCAACAGAATCACCAATATAGAGTGACTTTGAAGTACTACCTTCCTTAAGTGCTAGTAAATCTTTACTCAGTGAATGGAAGCCTCTCTTCATTGACTTCAGCAAACTGTGGTTCTGATGGCAAATCCTCTACTGGACTCAGCAATGATGCCTTTATTCCACTATCCTGTTGAGCAAAAAGACCAAATTTTTCAAAATGATTTTTCAATTCTATTAAAAGCCTGTCTGTTCATTTCCAAGGCATCTTAATTAGTGGTGGGGGGGGGGGGGGGGCAGGAATGCATACCACATAAATCCCTAAGGTGGACAACCCCAGGGAAAAAAGCCAAGGAGGCCAAAAACAACAGGGTAGAGACCTGTGGAATCCAAACTGGGAGAGGTGTGTCTAATGTGAGGTCAAGCTCAGAACAAGAGAAAAGATTGAGAGAGACAAGTGATACAGTGCACACTTCCTGATTACTCTACCCATCAAACCTGCTTTTTGCCCCTTTTTCAACAAGGTTACAACATTTCCTCCATTTCTTCCACTCCTTTCCATCCTGGGTATCTTGCTTGCCCCCTCTTTTCCCAACACCTCCCCCTTCTATTTCCCTGGGTTCTATCCCCCTAATTTATGTCTGTTTAGAGCTTCAAGCCTGGGTGGCTAAAAACTACAATTTTGAATACTCAATGATCTCTGGTAGCCAGGGTGACAATCCATTTGATCTGAACTCAAATATCCTTAAGTTTCAGCTTGTGTAGCAACCATTTCCTTAAGTTTTGCTTCCACACCAACTTTGCACAGCAAAACCTACATTGACACCTGCTACACAAGTAATTGAGCTATGTACCGTCTGTTCAACACGGGAGCAGCTCCTGATGTAGGCAATTCCTCTTCCTTGTGGGACGCCTACAGCAACACAGCGAAGTCCACCAGGAACAACATTTTTAGGGATGGTGAAGATCACCTGACCCCAGAGGAGCTCTGTGAAACCAAGAAACAAGCACCACATCCACTGATCCCAATCCATACCAGCCACATGGAATGCTGTATCAAAAAACTGCACTATGATGATCTAGGCAAGGTACAAAAAAAAAAAAAACAAAAAACAAAAAACAAAAAACAAAAAAAACACTAGTATGTTAAGAATAACAAGTTTCTTTTCCCATACATCATCAAACTGTAACAATAATAGCCGGTTTAAACACTTGAGAAAAACTCAACAAAAGGCAGAAATAGCCAGGCTTTAATGAAGTAACAGTACGAAAAAATGACTTCTAAGATATGCAAGGTTTTTCAAACTCAAACATCCAGTTTCAACTCAAGCAGGACTCCATCTGTGCTGACCACAAATTTTGATAAATTTGTGTTTCCTTGTTAACTACTTACTTATTTGTCGCAAGTTCATGATGCTGAAATACCAATTTTTATTTTGGACACACACCTAAACTCTGCACCTATTCGTGTGGACCATTCATACACTGATACAGCAATGGTGATGGCTTTGGTCAGAAGAATGCAACCAACACCTGAAGGATTTATATCTTTTATATATACCTCATTTTTATACTGCTTCTTTGGTGATAAAATAATTTTTTGTCAAATATTGTGAAATGTCAGCACACTCCTTACCCTACCCCCACATGGGGACAGGTGGGGTGGTGGTACAAGAAAATGCAAATGTTTCAAACTTAATTAACCCTTTAACCCCCAAGGCAAAACGACATTTTCTCCAGATCCAAGACTACAGACTCAATGTGCATGTATGATATACCATCTTAAAGCTACTCATGAATGTAGTTTATAACTGATATAATTATGAATGAGAAAAGTTATGGCTTTGAGATAAATGGCCTTAAAACGTAAAAATTTTAAAGTTCAAAAACGTCCCAATCCTTGTGTATATTAGGTATACCTCTAAACTATAGCTCATTTTGCAGCTCTCAACACGTTCATTAATGTGAGAGATGTACTAAGACCCACAACCTCTGGGGGAAAAAAGTTGAAAAGTTATGGGGGTGGTCAACATATCACATATGGGGGGGGGGTTAAGATTTTATCCTTTTAATGAGTAGATCTTCACAAGATCATCTCTGTGTCAAAAATTCATAGAAATCTGTCAAATATTGAAAGAGTTATGGAATTATGTGCCAATTGGCACTCTTGGGGGGTAAAGGGTTAACAATAATAATAGGCAAGACTGAAAAAATCCACATCAACAGCAATACCTGCATGACAGCTTGTCCAAGCCATATGATCAGGAAAACATAGTTTTTGTGGATTCCAGTGAACACATTTCTTTCCTGGAGCATTCGTGCATTGATTTCGTTAAACAGTTGCATAAACACAAATGTTGTGAACACGATAGAAGTGTGCTGGGTTGGCATGCAAAATGTGTCAGAATGGAAGCCATCTACAATGTCAAACAAATCATCCCCCTTGAAAATCAACAAAAACATAACAACCAGTTGGTAGATACTGTGACCAATCACATTGCGAAGCAAGGTACGGGAGATTAGAGGCTTGTGACGACCGTATGGTTTGTACTTAAGTAGGTCATCAATTGGGATATCTCTTGTTAAGGCAAAGCAGGCCAGTGTGTCCATAATCAGATTGATCCACAACAGTTGTGTAGCTACCAGAGGACTCCTCTAAAAAAATAACAGCAAACTCTAGTTAGGCAACTTGATGGCATGTTTTCATTTTTTATAACTGAAGGATAAGATAGGATTTCATCAGCATGTTAAGGCACCTACAGTGTATTTCAACAAGCATGATAGACACTCCACCCAGCCTAATCACAGAGGAACGTACACAGATCACTTGCCTCTCCTACAAATTCAGCATGATGAGGCAGACGAGACAAGGCCAGCAGAAATGGATCTGACCTGATACAAGGTGTTGAGTACAGCCACTATAAGCTAAACTAATTATTTTATTGGTTGGTAATTTAACTTGGATTCAAGCTCACAACCTGCAAACCATTTGGCAGGCTGGCAACTAACTGAGCTAGCCAGTCAGGGCAGGGTTTAAATGCCAAAAACTAATGTTAGGAAATGCAATTGATAGAAATTTGTTGACGAAAATATGTGTATGAAGAGAAATGTACAAAGTATATTCATTTGCGAAAAGTGCAAAAAGTGAAAAAAAGTTATGATTATGCAGCTAAATGTAATTTAGGCTAACTTAGACTAGTGCCAATGCTGGTCTGGGGTGTTTGGGCGGTCATGTGCATCTGGGGTCTCATACGGGGTTTTGCAGGGCTGACATGTAGCGTTCCAGCTCTGTGAGCATTGAATCTGCTTGTGGTATGCTTTTGATTTCCCTCCCCTCTGTTGTTCATGATACGTATGTGGGTTGGTAAGTATCTCCACTGATTCTATCAGTATGATGGTGACTGGGTGGTTGCCACTCTCAGGGTTGCCATGGAAACCTGCATGCTCTGCTTGTTGCTCGTATCTTGCCTGGCGCCATCTTCTCCTCTTAGGCACTTTCCCCAAGCTCATCTATTGGAGATGAGTTTAATTGTACAAATTATACCAGTATGTAATGTTGTGTAAGATCTATGAAAAACGAGTGAGTTGTTCTAATAAACTGTCTTGAACACCAAACAGTTGAGTTCACCGTCTATCAGCACAATACAAATTAATAACACAATCTTACCCCCACAATGCAAGCTCCAATTATAACCACAATGACAGCAACCCAGCACGCTGTGAACTGAAACTGCAAGAACTTTAGGATTGTGTGGTAAATATGGCGGCCCCACTTGATGGCATTTACAATGCTGCTAAAATCATCATTCAGGAGAACAACATCAGAGGCTTCCTTAGCAATATCTGTTCCTGCAACACCCTGCAAACGTTGGCATCAAAATGTGTTAGTGTCAGTAGTAACCTGAAGGACACAAAGACTTTCTTTTCAGGTTTTCAAGGAAATAATATTCATCAAAAATACCTAGTAACCATTTTGATTTATTGCTCATTCACACTGACTCATGTATGAAAGAAAAAATAATGTATTTGCCATCCTATCCTAAGCCCCAGCCAAATTATTTTTTTGCCTTGAGTAAATTTGAGAAATATTACCGAATGTTGGAAAAGCTAAAATAAAATGAGACAGGTCTTATTCATAAAGCTAACTATCAAGGCTTATTATGTTTTTTGGCACACATATTGTTGGAGAGAGCTTTCATTCCAAAATAAGGGAGCAAATTATTGGAGTCAATGAAGGTATGAAATCAAGGAAAAGTAGACGTAACTTACATAGCTTTCCACCCTGTGAACCAAGTGAAAGATATGGAAAAAACAACAACTAACCATTGTGAATCCCACATCAGCCATTCTTAGGACTGGTCCATCATTAGCCCCTGAACCTGTCACAGCTACAATCTCTCCAGCAGGTTTGATATGACTCTCTATCATACCCTTAACCAATGTGAACTTATCTGATGGCTTTGCTCGTGCAAGGACACAAAGCTTGGGCCACATGGCATTGAACCGTTCAGCATTAATCTAAAACAAACAAGAAAGTAAAAAAATATATATAATGAAATAATAATAATAATAATAATAATAATAATAATAATAATAATAATAATAATAATAATAAAACACAAGACAAGGGTAACCCTACAATCACAGAATGTTTATAGAAATAAATAAACTGCAAACTGCTCCAGAGCAAACTCTAGAGCAAATGAATAGGTAGAGTGGGGATGGGATGGCTGCCAAAAAGTATGCACTTTACTTTAAAATTCCCACTTTTAGAGAAAGGAGTACATACACAAAATACATCTTGTACTACAGGATACAATTTTGTGGATGTCCCAAACATGGCCTCTGTCAAAATATTTGGAGGGGTATTAGGACCACTGACTTTTATCATTATTTTGTTTAATTTGGAAAACCAGCAAATATTTTAATTTTGGTAATGAAATGGATATTAGGAGTTACAATTTAATCTATATCAAACTAACTATAGGTACTTAAAGCAGAATAAGCAGACTTAAATTATGAAGATTTATCGAAACAAATTTGTAAACAAATTTGTGATAGTTATATAAGATAAACGATAGACTGAGTAGATTCATCGTGTCTTTAAATTTTGACAACAAATGAACAAAACCAAGATCTCAAGTGACAGTTATATTTCGGGGTATAAACTATACCATCATCAGACTAAAAATGCATACAAAATTAGGAGCTTAAATAGTTACACAAGGTATACTCAAGAGAACAGGCACAGTTCCCTGCTGGATTTTAATCCTTTGTTACGTGATGGCGATTGGTGCTTGATGTGGAAGGCCTCTTTATATAATAGCAGATTCCAATTGTCGTCGTAATCTAACGTCGTGGTGTTATTCTGAACTACATTGATTGCATATTCGTTGTTGCCGGAAATAGTTGGTGTAGTGATGTTATTTAAAGTATCCAGTAAATTAAATAAATTATGGATAATGGTTAAATGTTCGCACGTGCGTAGATGTTTGTAAATTGCACTCTCTTTATCAGTTACAGGGTGTTCATGCGTTCGGGTGAAAAGAGTTCTGTCAGTTTTGCCTATGTATGATGACTGGCAGCCGGGACAACTCAATTTGTACACGACGTGCGATTTGCTTAAAAGTGGCACTTTGTCTTTGTTGTTGGTGTAGAAACACAGTTTTGTGGTTTTCTCGGGTACCGGTATTCTGATCTGGGTGTTTGGGTTGGATGAATCTACTCGGTCTATCGATTATCTTATTTGTCCTGAAATTATAATCAGGTTCTGGCTTTTGGAATAATATCCGAAATACTGATGAACAAGCATACAAGTTAGCCGTCACATTTGAAAGGCTTAGCAAGAAGTTACTGTCAGCGGAACTCGCTTTAAAGTTCCTGTACTGTTGCCACGAGGAAGATGTCCATCCTAAATTCACTCGCTGGAAGAATCTCAAGACGAAAGATAATAAAACGAAACATTGCTGCTACAGAAGAATCCTTTTCGACAAAATCAATCACAAAATCAGTCTCGTCAAGCAGTTAAAGAATGACACCATCTCTGCCGAACGCAACCTATCTCAAATACTGTGGATGAAAAGATTTATCATCAAACACGCTATCAGTAATTAAGTCAAGAAGAAAAAAAGATTCAGCTCCGCCACCAGAAGAAGTTCCAACAGCTCCTCTCCGAAAAACATCGCTGGAATGGGACCCAACCAAACCCAAACAAGCTTGTATTCAACCTAACTGATGTGGAACTAACCAACGATCAATATTCCGCTCTCCAGTTTGGGCTGAAACATGACATCGTGATCGCTCCTCGTGAGTCAGATTTGTTCGCCTCTGCGGAATCCGTCTGGGAACAATTAACTCGTAACAGCTTACTAAAGAATAATTTTCACTCAATCGAACGCGCCAAAAACGCCATCCGTGCCTTGACTTTTAACATCCTAGACTTTGATCACAAGCGTATATCGCAAGACAACAAGCAGATAAAAGTCTTCAAGAAGCTAGTGTACAAACCACCACTGCTATTTTAAAACCAGATAAAGGAGGTGTAGTCCTGATCTGCAAAGATGACTATATGAAATCAATGAACAGTCTGTTTTCTGATCATAGAAAGTTTAAAACCATCAACAATAATCCAACCCATCATCGCCTTACCACCATCCAACGATATCTCTGCACCCTTGTTAAAGGTGGCGAACTGGACAAAGACACGTACAAGAAAATCCACCCACGGAATGCTAGACCCGCTCGTGCTCATGGCCTTCCGAAGATCCACAAACCGTTTGATAGCTTACCAAAGTTCCGCCCTAAAATCGACACCACGGACAACACACACTACTCAGTCAGTAAATACATAAGCAAACTCTTGCAGCCACTCACCCAGAATGAATTCACTTTAAAGGATACTTTTGATGCAGCCAATCGCATCAAATCAATGCCTCCAGATCTGTTTAATTAAGGCTACAAGATTGTCTCCTTCGATGTGGAATCGCTTTTCACGAACGTTTGTCTCCAACGGACTTTCAATATTATTTTGGACAGAATCTTCAATAAGAAACTGAACGACACAAACCTCAAGAAATCTAGGCTTCGGAAGCTAATTTTTGACACCTGCACCAAAACTATGTTCTTGTGCAACAACAAATTATTTGAACAAACTGATGGAGTCAGCATGGGTGGCTCTCTTGGTCCAGTATTGGCTAACATTATTATGACGGAGTTTAAACAGACAGTCATCAAACAACTCATTGACCGAAAACTGATAACATTCTATTGTAGATATGTTGATGATACGCTACTCCTAATTAAACCTGACATGATCAATGTAATCTTAGACCACTTTCATAAGTCTGACAAGAACATACGCTTCACTTACAACTTGTTTGAAAACACCACCCTGCACTTTCTGGATATTAACATCTCACCCAATGGCATTGGAATCTACCGTAAAGACACCTTCACTGGTCAATACACCAACTTTGACAGCTTCATTCCTTGGCGTCAGAAAATTTCCTGGATTAGAGCACTGGTCGACCACATCCATAGAATATGCTCACCCAATATGGTTAAATTAGAATTAAAACAACTAAAAAAGATCACCTCGTGGAACAACTTTCCATCACACATTGCTCACTCGCTTATTCGCCGCTTCTCATCTAATGCCCTCAACAAGAACCACACAACGGACAACAACACAAAGACAAGGATGAGCCTGTCACCATTTGGCTTTCTATTCCCTATATTGACGAGAAAACGTCACAACTTCTTCGTTCCTTTAAACGAAAGCTGTGGAGATGCTTAAAAAACCCAAACACCCAGATCAGAATACGCGAGAAAACCACAAAACTGCGTTTCTACACCAACAACAAAGACAAAGTGCCACTTTTAAGCAAATCGCACGTCGTGTACAAATTTAGTTGTCCTGGCTGCCAGTCATCATACTGTTACATAGGCAAAACTAACAGAACTCTTTTCACCCGAACGCGTGAACACGCTGTAACTGATAAAGCGAGTGCGATTTACAAACATCTTCGCACGTGCAAACATTTAACCATTATCCATAATTTATTTAATTTACCGATACTTTAAATAACATCACTACACCAACTATTTCCGGCAACAATGAATATGCAATCAATGTAGTTCAGAATAACACCACGACGTTAGATTACGACGACAATTGGAATCTGCTATTATATAAAGAGGCCTTTCACATCAAGCGCCAATCGCCATCACGTAACAAAGGATTAAAATCCAGCAGGGAACTGTGCCTGTTCTCTTGAGTATACCTTGTGTAACTATTTAAGCTTTATTTGAGAAAGTCTCTGGACTAAAGCTAAATGTCACAAAAACTGAGGCAATGTGGATTGGATCTCTTCGGAAGTGTGAAGAAGAACTTGGAGTTAAGTGGCAGAAGTGTGTGAAATTTTTAGGAATTTTTATTACTTGTGACATACAACTTCTTGTCGAGAAAAATTTTAAACAGAGATTAAAGAAAGTTAAAAATACATTGAATCTTTGGAAGTGGAGAGGCTTATCACTTCATGGTAAAGTAAATATCATTAAGACATTGTTACTCCCAAAAATGATCTCCGTCCAAAGTTATTAAGGAATTCAACACAATGGTATTCTAGTTTTTATGGAATGGGAATGATAAAGTCACTCGTCGGGTAACGGACGCACCCTATGAATTGGGTGGTCTTAAAATGATTGATTACGAGAATATGATTGAGGCATTGAGGTTAAGTTGGTTAAAGCGGATAGTTGATGTAGACTGTACCGGCTTTTGGAAGTCCTACCTAAGACTCCTTCTAACTAACCAAGGTGGATTTTTCCTTATTGAATGTAACTATGATGTGAAGAAACTAAATATTTCTTCACCTTTTTACTATGAACTATTACTGTGGTGGTCAGAGCTAAGAGACATTGGTGATCCGGTTAATAATCACAGATACATCATCTGGAACAACAAAGAAATTTTGATTGAGCGGAAAAGCGTGTTTTATAGACAGTATTTTGATCATGGTATTAAATACACAAAAGACAAAAGACAGGGATTAACAAAGTCTAATTTCCTGACATGGACAGGTCTAAGACAATCAATTCCACAAAAGTTACGCACATCAACTTCACCTAATTTTAAGGTGGGTTCTTAATTTGGAAACGTTTCAATGCCGCGATTGTTACAGCTATTTGATAAAACATGTATATGAAAGGCCTAGGAAATGGGTGAGGTTGGGTGAAGATTTTGATTTGGGAGATGACCAAATTTCTGACGTCTACCTGCTACCGATAGGAGTTGCAAATGAACATTATATACGCTCCTTTCAATATAAGGTTTTAAATTATTTTTTTTGTACACAAATGATATACTTATAAAATAGGCTACGTTTTAGCCCTCAACTGCTGTTTTTGCCATGAGAAACTCAAAACTCTAAGTCATATCTAATTTAGTTGCTCTTTTTCAAACTCCTTTTGGAACGAGGTTATTGCTAACATTTTAAATAAGCTTTGTGGGTGCAGATGTCTCGTTGCATCAAGTTGTTATTGGATTTCTAAAGGAGGAGATGGATCTGGTTAATTATATAATTATTCTAGGTAAAAACTTTCTGTGGACCTGTAGGTGTAGGAACATAAACCCTTCTTTCATCCACTTTAAGAGAATTTTGCTTGACAAAGACGAAACGGAAAAATACATAGCTTTTAAACAAACAAAAATGAATATGTTCAACAAAAAATGGAAACCATTTGAGGACCTTATTTTATTTTAGGCAGTTAAATTTTTCCATCCTTATTGTGTAACATTAACTTACCGACCAATTATGTAATTGTACTTTTCGGTGTCAAGCCAAGAATTTTAATCTATCAATGTTATATATATACAATCTGTCACAAGCATCAACCGTAGATAGTAGTCTTCGGGTAAAAATATACTAATCACAATTGAAGACAACCAGTGTTTTCTTTAAAGCCTATAATTCGGCTGCATTGAACAGCCTTCATCAGGGCTAAAACAACGGTTACAAATCCGTGCCATTACTATTTTAAAGATAACTGTATACAAAAGTATGCGTGAACTAACGCCTGTAAATGTGCGCGTGCGATAACAACTATAAACTGAAGCGTTCTAGCGTCTTGCACGCCTATTTTGGACCCAAAAAAAATCATCCGTATTCAAACCATACGGGCTCAAAGTATTGAGCCTGTATGCCCATTGTCCCTCCTTGTCTCTCAGATCTTCTATCTTGTTGACTCTGTCAATTAACTGTATTTTCATATCATGCAATCCATTGTGTCCGTCACTCCAAAAATGCCTATACAACAAATCATCTTGATCTCGCTGAGCCTGATCTAAATTTCTGTGGCGCCTCATTCTAGATTTATGATTATTAAATCTCGTTCTAAATTTTGTGGTAGTAGATCCAACATACTGAAGTTTACAAATCTTACATGTCAACAAATAAACTACATTTGACGAGTTACAATTAAAATTATAGTTAATAGAATATTCCCTTGCAAAATCAGTGCGCTTAAAACAACTGCTTTCATCTAAATAGTCACATACTTCACATCTAGTTGATCCACATTTATGTGTACCACATTCTCCACCCTCTCGCTGTCCGCCTTTTACTCTCGCATGAACTAGATAGTCCGCCAAACATTTAGGTCTCCTGAAAGCTATCATAGGAACATCAGCTATGGCTTCTTTGCATCTGTCAGATGACTGAATGACTGGATGTACGTCTATTAAAATCCCTCCGATGTTCCACAATCCTGGATGGTATGTAACAGTGAATGGCACCCGTTTATTCCTTTGTCGTTGTTTGTCCCGTAACACCCCTGACCTCGTTATCCTCCTCGCCCTAGCTACTTGACCCTTCACGAACTTCCTCTTATATCCTCGATTCACCAGAAAAGTGATAAGATCTGTTGCTCTTTTCTCAAAATCGCATTGCTGTGAACAAATTCGCCTTAAACGCATGGCCTGAGCAAAAGGTATGCCCTCTTTCCACGCCTTTGGATGACAAGAACTAAAGTGCAAATACTGATGACTGTCAGTTGGTTTAACGAACAAATCCGTCTCCAGCCGTCCATCATTCATCACTCTTACATCATCATTCATCACTCTAACGTCTTAAAACTCAATTTCACTCATGGACCATTTAGAAGTAAACTTGATGGTATCATGCGCATTATTCAGATAATCAAGAAACACCTTAAGCTTTTCCTCGCCTTCCGTCCATATGATAAAGATATCGTCTATATATCTCCACCAAGTATGAGGTCTAAACTCTGCTTCCCGCAATAAACGACTCTCCAGTTAATCCATGAAAATATTTGCATATGACGGTGCCATCCTTGTCCCTATTGCAGTCCCCAATTTCTGAACGTAGTGCTGTCCGTTAAATTCAAAATTGTTACTTTTTAACACCATATCTGCAAAGGCGACCACGTGAAGCGATCCTTCCCACTCTCCACGTTGTAAATCCTGAGAATTGGAAAGTGCCTCCCTTATTGCTTCCAGGCCTTCATTGTGGGGAATATGGGGGTAAAGTCCAACAATGTCGATCGTGCATAATATGACATTGTTCGGTAGCCCGCGTACCTCACCAAGCTTTCTTAAGAAGTCATTAGTGTCCTTAATGTAGGACTCTATTTCAGGCACTAAAGGTCTTAAATGATGATCCACAAACTGAGATATTTTCTCAGTGGGTGCATGATATGAAAATACAGTTAATTGACAGAGTCAACAAGATAGAAAATCTGAGAGACAAGGAAGGACAATGAGCATACAGGCAGGCTTTTAGCCAGGCGGCCGTCCAAAGGACGGCCACTTCTCAGAAATGGGAGATTTTCGACGGCCTGTTTTGGGCGGCCATTTACGAACTTCTGTGCTTAATGTAACAAAACATTGTCTATAAATTAATAAAACTTACATTCCTTTTTGCTCTCAAGAGTTGTTTTAGTGTTGCTGTCATATTTTTCTTCTATATTAACACTTTTTTTTAGCGAGTTTCCTTTCTGTTTTGATAAAATGAATCAAAGTTGAGCGAAGCGATTTCACAGGCAAAGCCGCTGTTCAGTGATATTGGCTTACCAAGTCGTCTCCAGGCTACTTTGCCGGCTGCTATAAATAAATACGCGCGTTGGTGATTAGTTATGAGGATATACGTCTTGTCTACGCCGGATTCCAATTGAAGACGTCCACTACGAGGCAGCTAGAGTAACTTTCAACCATCAACTGCAAAGAATATAAAATCCAAATAACGCACAATTTAGGCCCATAAGCAGTTCAACAGTTTAGGCCTTATATTGGTTTATTAAACTGACTTACAGTTGTAATTGAGTAGATTTGTTTTCTTCGAAAAGGTCTTAGGCTTTGCACTACCAATTGTCTGAATGTAAATGATGACTACACAACACATAAATTTAAGTTCTTTACTGAAAATAATAAAAGATGTTGCATTTCTGAGAATTTGGGAGACTGGCACTTGTAGACCAGAATGCAGTTCGACCAACAAAGCCACGCATATCTGTTCTTTCGTGTAAATCATGGCTTGACAACTTCAAATTTCAATCACTCTTCATAACAACTGGAGCTCCTTTCCCAAATATAATTCAATCTTAAACAAGGTAAGTTGAGGAAAGGATAGATTAGTAAAATTATCAAGGAAAAACAGCGGTTTAATAGGTAAATTGAAAGACGTTTACAGCTGTCAGAATCGCGGAAATCACATCTAAGAGGCTTCAATTTTTCAAAATTTTCTGGGAGAGCATGCCCTCAGACCCCCCTACCAGCATGGCGCCTGCGGCACCATGCTATGAAGGCCCACATAAAATTTGGACTCCCACTTTCAAAATCCTGGCTAAAAGCCTGCATACAGGCTCAATACTTTGAGCCCGTATGGTTTGAATACGGATGATTTTTTTTGGGTCCAAAATAGGCGCGCAAGACGCTAGAACGCTTCAGTTTATAGTTGTTATCGCACGCGCACATTTACAGGCGTTAGTTCACGCGTACTTTTGTATACAGTTATCTTTAAAATAGTATGGCACGGATTTGTCACCGTTGTTTTAGCCCTGATGAAGGCTGTTCAATGCAGCCGAAATATAGGCTTTAAAGAAAACACTGGTTGTCTTCAATTGTGATTAGTATATTTTTACCCAAAGACTACTATCTACAGTTGATGCTTGTGACAGATTATATATATAAATCAACATAAATGAAGGTACACAAATTGATGGTCCTGTGTAAGTCACCTATATTTCGGCCAGATAAACCGGCCCTCATCAGGGTGAATGGCCGTAAAGCGCATTACACGCCACTAACGTACAAGTTACAATTTAAATTTAAAGCGGTAGCGTACAAGCGCGCTACGTAAATTAACGACTCAAACTGTAAATTAAGCAGCTTAGGCGCGCTAAAAGCAAGAGCGTGCGCAGAAAATACAACATGGCTTTATGAGAGACTGACCATTTAGTTTTTACGCTTTCGCGTACACCGGTTTTGGCTATAAAAGAAATCACTTTCATTGAGTCCATGGGGCTTTAGGCATTTAAGCCTGTATGCCCACTGTCCTTCTTTGTCAAGAAGATCCTTTTCATTGGCCACCTTGTCTATAAGTTGCGCGCTTACATCATCAAGACCATTGTGGCCTGGGCTATTAAAGTGTTGATAAATAAGATCGTCTCTTAATTTCTCATTAACTAGGAGTCTACTATGTGCTCTAATGCGACCTTTATGATTATTGAAACGCAAACGGAACTTAGTACTCGTTGATCCTACGTACTGAATGCCACACACTTTACAATTTAACAAATAGATAACATTATTAGAGTTACAATTAAGCTCGTAATCTATTGTATAGGTCTTTTTAGTGGTGTTTGATGCGAAACTGCTCCCAGTGGTGAGATGCGTGCAGACCTGACAGCGTCTTTCCCCACATCTGACGGTTCCTGGTGGCTGGCACCCTCGAGAACGTGCTGGTTTTAGTCTCGCGTGAACAAGATAGTCTCCTAGACTTTTGGGCCTCCGGAATGCCACCATGGGTACATCCTGCACTGCTTTCCAACATTTGTCAGAGCAGTGCAGAAGTGGTTGAAGGTCTCTCAGGATACCGCCAATATTAGGTAGATTGGAATGGTATGTCACCACCATAGGAAGTCACGTGTTGTTAATTGCCGGAGGGCGTGGTGTTAATGCCTCTTCCCTAGTTTTGGATGTAGCTTTCCTTATCTGTTCCCGCACAAATCTTTCTTGATATCCTCTTGCCACCAAACTTTTTCTGAGTTCATCGGATCTTTTATTGAAGGCTGCCTCTGTAGAGCAGATTCGTCTTAATCTTAGTGCTTGAGCATATGGAATGCCTTGTTTGCACCCCCTGGGATGACAAGAAGTGTGAAAGAGATACTGATGTTTATCTGTCGGCTTTGTATAAAGGTCCGTCTCAATCTTGCCTTGGTTATTGATAACTTGAACATCCAAATAGTTTACTTTCTCTTTAGACCAACTCCACGTAAATTTGATGGTCGCATGCGCTTCATTCATGTAGTTCAGAAATTCGATGAGTTCCTGTTCACTACCTGTCCACATCATGAAGACGTCATCAATATACCTCAACCATAGATATAGTTTGATCCTTGGCTCAGAAATTAGTGTTCTTTCTAGTCTGTCCATAAACAGATTTGCATAGGCAGGCGCCATTTTAGTACCAATTGCCGTCCCCAGGATTTGCAAATAGTGGTTGCCATTAAACTCAAAGTTGTTGTTCTTAAGAACCAACTCTGCCAAGTCAACAATTAGACTAGTAGGTATTTCCTGATTCAGTCTACCATTTAACGCGTGTCTTATAGCAGCTAAGCCCTCATCGTGAGGTATGTGAGGGTATAAACCCACCACATCGATTGAAACCATAATCGCACCTTCTGGGAGTCTGTCAATGTCGCCAAGTTTATGAGGGCAATCATTCGTGTCTTTGACATATGATGGGATAGAAGCTACCAATGGTTTAAGGTGATAATCTACGAATTCTGAAATCTTTTCTGTCAGTGTATTACAACCCGAGATAACTGGTCGGCCCGGGCAGCCCTTCTTATGCAGCTTTGGCAGCAAATAAAACCTTCCTGCTTTCCCCGTACTATTTACTAACAAATAGTACAGAGCACTGTCACTTATACTTCCCTCTTCATGTGCCCGTTGAACCCTATTGTTAACCATTTTAATCATATCAGTATTTGGATCTTTATCCAATGTCACATAAACCCCCACATCACTTAGCTGACGTATAGCTTCATTGATATACCTTGCCCTGTCCATTAACACTACAGCTGATCCTTTGTCTGCTTGTTTAATTACGATGTCATCGTATTTTCTTAAATTCTCAAGGGCTTGCTGTTCTTCCCTTGTTAAATTCCTATAAATTTTTGCTGTAAGGTTGTTCTCAAAGATCTTTTACAAGTTACAATTTAAATTTAAAGCGGTAGCGTACATGCGCGCTATGTAAATTAACGACTCAAACTGTAAATTAAGCAACTTACGCGCGCTAAAAGCAAGAGCGCGCGCAGAAAATACAATATGGCTTTATAAGAGACTGACCATTTAGTTTTTACGCTTTCGCGTAGACTGGTTTTGGCTATAAAAGAAATCACTTTCATTGAGTCCATGGGGCTTTAGGCATTTAAGCCTGTATGCCCACTGTATTGCTTATAATTGTATTACTTATAATTGAGAAATGTTCGGGACTAAATTGTAATATCTAAGGTTTTTTTAAGTGTTAATAAAGTTGTTAAAAAAAAACTATTTAAGCTCCTAATTTTGTATGCATTTTTAGTCTGATGATGGTATAGTTTACACCGAAATATAGCTGTCACTTGAGATCTTGGTTTTGTTCATTTGTTGTCAAAATTTAAAGACACGAATCTACTCGGTCTATTGTTTATCTTATATGTCCTGAAATTATCATCAGGTTCTGGCTTTTGTGATAGTTACCTTTCTGTCAGGGTCTCTGATGTATTTATTGAACTCTTCACCATCATACATGAGGCTTTCCTCGTTTGGTTTGATGATGCCACATTTGACTGCCACTGACCTAGCAGTAATGGCGTTATCTTCAGTCACCATACGCACAGTAATCCCAGCCTTCTGACACTTCCATATTGCATCAGGCACCTGGAAAAACAGCATAATTTATTAATTACAGAACATACCAAAATCATCTCAAGTTTCCTTGCTTAATCTAGAACAAGGTGGGCTGATCTAAAACCAATCCATTTAAATAGAAGGCAGATTAAAAAAGGAAGACTTTCTGGATCGAAAGGTACAATTTTTGTCTGAAGCAACAGGGCATAGAGACAAGGCTTAAAATGTATTGCTAACAAAAGACATCATTACAAACAATTTCCACCTAGAACCTGCCAATATTAGGATATGCTATAACATCAAAAGCACTGTACATGGTCTCTAACTGGATCTTCTATGCCAACGATTCCCTGGAGTGTCAAGTTTTCCAGGATCTCACTCTCTTCATTCCTGTCCAATATTCTTTCCACATCTGAAAGAGACAAGAAAATTCAAGAAATACATTTTCACATCAGTTAGGTTGAATACAAAAAATTATTTGTTGTTTGTTTCTCAAAAATTTTTAAAATATGCAATCATGGGGTATATGTAACCGTATGTATAGTTCAATGTTATGTTTTAAACATTTGTGTTGTCTGTATATTAAATGTTAAATTTGTGTTATATCAAGGCTCTATTCAAACTAGCTATGCTAAACTGGATGATCCTGTAAAAATATTGATTTAAATAAATAAATAAATAAATAAATAAATAAATAAATAAATAAGAAAACTAGAGTAGACACTCTTTTAAATGCCTAACCAAAATTTCAAGGAAAATGGTCTCCTAGGAGCAGTGATCACCTGCCATAGGTAATAAATATTGCCTGAAGTAATACCACTATAAAACAGTGTCAAGGAATTAAGTGGTAAAATAGATAGGTGGTGACTTACGATAATCAGTTATTAGGATGACCACTTGGGAATGTATAATAGTTGTTGATTGTCCATTTTTTATCAACCTTTTCTGGTCTTAAGAATACTGATTAACAATCTAATTATTCTTCTGTCCCCTGATCTTACCATCAGATGAGATATCCTTTGTGGTAAGACATAGTAAATGTAACCCCTCATTGTTCTGCCATGGTTCAATCACGTCCCTTGAAAGATTTTCCATATGTTCCTTAGTTAATTCCATTGGCTCCCCTGAGGTCCCCACAATAGAGGTGCACAGTTTCAGCAGCACATCAGCAGCTCCCTTGGAATAAACCTTGAATCGTCCCTCTCCATCATTTACGATAGTTGTCATGCACCTGCGATCAGGAGTGAACTCAAACACCTTGATTAACTTGTCTTCAGGAAAGTCATCTCTCCATGTCTGGTAATACTCTCCCAACTCAAATAGATACTGCAACAGAGCAGCATCTATCCTATTTCCACCCTGTTTTGGGATGTTATCTTTACCGTCCTCCTACAAAAGAATCAACACACAATGTTAGATATACATTAGAGACTGATTAAAAACTCATTCAAGCCTTTCATCAACTATCCCAAGTATTTTTTAATTATTTCAAACCCTGTGTTCAATATACATTACAGCTTAAATTATGAAAGCTAGCAAAAACTGAAAAAGAAAACTCTTTGTGACACTGGCATAAATTAAAGAGTTATATTTTGTCTTGTCTTCCTCTACTGTTTTTCTCTGCACATCTTCTACCTTCTTGAAGGCTATTGCAATTCTATGCTAGCCCATTACCACCCGTTAACACTACCAAAAATGTTCAGCCTGACAGTGGTCATATTACATAAACTTTGTTTGAATAAATTAGTTCAAACAGAAAACAAATACTAATATGAAAGAGATCATTGGTCATAATAATAATACTAATACTAATACTAATAATAATAATAATAATAATAATAATAATAATAATAATAATAATAATAATAATAATAATAATAATAATAATAATAATAATAATAATAAAACACAAGGCAAGGTTAATCCTACAATCACAGAATGTTAATAGAAATAAATAAACTGCAAACTGCTCCAGAGCAAACTCTAGAGCAAATGAATAGGTAGAGTGGGAATGGGATGGCTGCCAAAAGGTATGCACTTTACTTAGAAATTCCCACGATTAGAGAAAGGAGTACATACACAAAGTACATCTTGTACTACAGGATACAATTTTGTGGATGTCCCGAACATGGCCTCTGTCAAAATATTTGGAGGGGAATTAGGACCACTGACTTTTATCATTATTTTGTTTAATTTGGAAAACCAGCAAATATTTTAATTTTGGTAATGAAATGGATATTAGGAGTTACAATTTAATCTATATCAAACTAACTATAGGTACTTAAAGCAGAATAAGCAGGCTTAAATTATGAAGATTTATCAAAACAAATTTGTAAACAAATTTGTGATAGTTATATAAGATAAACGATAGACTGAGTAGATTCATCGTGTCTTTAAATTTTGAAAACAAACGAACAAAACCAAGATCTCAAGTGACAGTTATATTTCGGTATAAACCATACCATCATCAGACTAAAAATGCATACAAAATTAGGAGCTTAAATAGTTACACAAGGTATACTCAAGAGAACAGGCACAGTTCCCTGCTGGATTTTAATCCGTTGTTAAGTAATGGCAATTGGCGCTTGATGTGGAAGGCCTCTTTATATAATAGCAGATTCCAATTGTCGTCGTAATCTAACGCCGTGGTGTTATTCTCAACCACATTTCATATTCGTTGTTGCTGGAAAAAGTTGGTGTAGTGATGTTATTTAAAGTATCCGGTAAATTAAGGTGGCTGAACACAGTATGATAATGATAATGATAATGATAATGATAATGATGATGATAATGATAATAATAATACAATATAATAACAGTACAATAATGATAGTATCAAGATCTTGCAAGAGAAATTCAAAGAATGTGAGGCATGAGGTCAAAGGTGATTCCGGTGGTAGTGGGAGCATTGGGATCAGTACCATTGAGGTTGAAGGACAATCTGAGGGTCATTGATGTGGGCATTTCTGTTAAACTGATCCAGAAACGTGCATTGTTGGGGTTGACAAGGACCCTTAGGAAGGTATTGGAAATTTAATAAAGGGCGTGTCTTGGTCTCCCGAGACAACTTGTTGTTGCCCGGAGCCAATGAAGAAACCCAGCTTCAACATTCTTAGCTGTGTGAATTCACAATAACAATACTACTACTCATGGTTTTAGATAATATTCATATCCCCTCCAAGGGAGGGCTGGGATAGGGGACAAATTCCAGGAAAAGAATAGGGGGGAGAGGGATTAAATTAGCTTTTAGACGGTCTGAGTTACTGACAGAGTCAGTTGAAAACACAGAAAGTCACATCTATTAAATATATTATTGTGTATTCTATGAGAAAACTCTCCAAGAAAGCTATTCCTGAATTACACCTGAAGAAATAAAATAATATCACTGAAAATCATTTGCAGTAAAAATTAAGGTGATTCCACTGAATTGCATTGCGCATCCTTGCTGCGAATAATTTTTCGCGTCATTTAGCGTGCGCACGCACAACATTGCGGGATTTCTTTGAGGTTAAGCTTGGCAAGAAAATAAATGGTCCTTTTCTTCTAAACGAGCACGGTGACCCCCATTTTTTATTCAACGAAATTAAAGAAAATACGACTCTCTAAGCCGATATCCCAGTTTCAATTATTTTTCATTATTCAATTTTGAAAAATTGTTGTGGAATCACTACTATGATCAATTTTGGATGTTTCGCGGGAAGTGTACAACAGCTTGAATGTCCCCTATTATGCTATGGGATTAATTTATTTAGCCACTTTATGGCGTTTTACTACAAAGTTACAGTACCATTATAAGAAAAATGCTAGTATTTCATTGTCAGTACTAACTTTCTGGAAGTAGTGGGCACTTCTCGCTGAAGACTAGCTCTGTTAATATTGAGGTCACATGCCTAGAAAATAGTGAGATACTACAGCCCTCCAAGGTGAAAACAAGCACGGTGACCCCCTCTTTTTATTTTTCTGATGAACTAGATGTACTTAACATCTGAAGAGATTTTCAAAAAATTCTCATTACAAACGTTCTTTCGATGGAATCACCTTAAACAGTTTTCCGACATAATCAGTTAGACCACTCTCACGAAGTTCACTTTGACCGTATTATAACTACCTTATTAAAGGAAATTAACAATGCACTTTATTAGCACGATTTTACAAAATTCGCGTTAATTTAATGTATCTTGAATTAATGTTGATGTAAATTTAATGCACGCTATTTTAAAACATTGTTATTTTAAAGCACCTTTATTTCATGACAAAACCTTATTACTTCATGACTCCTCTATTGGATCTTCAGGGTCACTATCTTTTGAATTGATAGGGTCTAGTAAGGCTTCAAAACCAAATTTTCGGCTTAAAAAAAAACTTAGAAACACCCGTGCACTTGTCTTGGAAAGTTTTATTGATGTAAGCCAAAACGCAGTTTGGCATTCAGAAATGTAAAGTACGAGTTTGCAGAATTATGAAAATCGCAGTAAATAAAGCAAGTTGCTTATCAAAAAATTTGTGTTGATTTTATGCATGTGAACCAAACTTTTGAAAAATTCATGTTAATTTGTGTAACATAAATTTTCTTCACATTGTCAATGTGTTTTGCTAATTTCCTATAAGGTAATAATATTTTTAAAGCCTGTTTGTTTAGTCTTACTTTGTTTAAGCTATGGTAGAATTGGAATAACAAAGATCTATATTAATTAAGCTAAGTTGAATAATTGAACATTTTAAGATAAATATTCACAATAATTTTTAGAAGTTACCTTGTCACAAAAATTAACATTAACACTTAACAGATAACTATATTTACTACTAAAACTTAGGCAGTTTCTGCCTCTCAAGCCCTTGAACTATGCAATGACAATGGATGCCTAAAGAATATTCTAGAGAATAACAATGCATGCATAATTTCATCTCTTTTTTCCGTATCATGTAAAAGGGCTAGTTTCTTAAGCTATAATTCAGAAAAAAAAAAACCAGCAAATAATCCGCGATAACTTTTCAAAAGTAACACAGATCGACGCATTCAAAATGTTTTGCAGAATGTGTGAGATAGGAATTGGCATAAAAAAAAAGGATGAAACCCTTCAACAAAAGGGCAAAATGCCAATATCATCCTAAAAGGGAGTTCAAAAACACAAGAGCCACAAAAATCATAAATAACACCCACTGAGGCACAAAATGATAGAACTGTAAGAACAATGCTTCATTCCTCATGTAGTTCTTCAAAATTAGCCATATGATATTTGGGATACTGCAAATCCTTTTGTACCTTGCAGAATACTAAAATAAAATAAAATAATATGTAAAGTTTGATCAAAACATACCAGAATTTGTGAAAAATAACTTGTGTTGATGGAAATGGCCTTGCACAGATCAGTGAAGAGTATTTTTGGAATACTGTTTTTGTACTGCTGTGGTTCTCCTTCATACAGCTGTTCACCAAGGTAGCTCTTTGCCACCACCATGCGGTTCTGAGTCAGCACTCCTGTCTTGTTACAGCAAATGTTTGTTATGTTACCCATCGTTTCTAACATGTCAACATGTCGTACTAAAGCCTTGTCATGGTACATTTTGCGGACACAGAAGGCCAGCGATGTAGATATCACCAGGGATAGTGCTTCTGGGACAGCAATGATGAGAACAACGATGCCAATGATCAATGCTCTTATGTACTCATTGACATGGCTTGGATGAAAGCCTAATCCTAGTGTTGAGAAAGTATCAACACTGAAGCGGATGATTATAACAACAATAGCAACCACTGCCACAAACACACTTATACGGCCAAGCGCAACTTGAGTCTTGTTAATCTTCCCCTGCAGCAAAGCATGGTCTTCCTTGTGTTCGAAGGTAATGGCATCTTCATCAACATCATCTGGTTGGTCAGGGAATGCTGGTTTAAATGAAACAATCGAGGGTGAGGTAGGAGACGGAGCTGTAGTCCTGTGCAACTGGGTGTTAGCTCCCACAGCCATCACTATCATCTTACCACTTCCATCCACGACATGAGTGCCGGCAAACACCAGCGAGTGCATTTCCTTGGGTAGCATCATTGTTTGGCCTGTTAAAGCTGACTCATTAACAACAAGGCCGTTCTGATGCACAATGATTCCATCAGCAGGGATAAGAGTTCCGACATCAAGCTGACACAGGTCTCCTACAATGACATCCTTGGATAAGATTTCTGATGTCTTCCCACTGCGGATGACGTTCACTTTGCGCTCTCTGTTGATTTTGGAATGTAAGCTACGGAAGTCAGTTTCTTTCAGATAGTCACTGAAAGCTATCAACAGAATCATGACCACCACAGTGCTGATGATGCCAATTCCCTCATACATAGCTACAACAAAGGTGTCATGGCCTTCACACTTCTCAGGATAAACTGCACCCAGAATAACAGAAATCAAGGCTCCAATAAACAGCACCAATATCACCCAATCTCTCATGGCACATAAAAGGTAACTCAAGATATGTTTACGTGGATTTAGAGGAATGAAGTTGCTTCCAAAGATTTCTTGCCTGTGTCTTATAGCCTCATGTATACCAATTATTCCCTTGGTGGACGAGGTGTGAAGCTCGTGTATGACGTTATTAACACTTCCAAACTTTTCAATAATAGCTTCGTAACCCCTTTTGTCACTCAGTACATCAACCAGCTTTTCCTTCGGGGCGTTCCTGAGGTCAGGGAGAAACCTCGCGTCTACCTTGTCAGCCATGTTGGAAAAAGACCGTTGAACGTGCTAGAATCTAAATGGTGAACGAAAATCACAAGCACAGCGTTGAATAAAGAAATGCTCTCTCTACGACTATACCTAGTTTAGGGCTCGGCGACAATAGGCTTAATATATATAATAGGACTATTGTCTTCGAAGGTTGATCTGTTGGGGCTGATCACCTGATACAAAAGAAATAGAAAGAAACAATGAAAGCAAATTTAAAAATGATTTGTGACGCTCTAGCTATTTCAGCTTAATTTATGCGAGGCAAAAGAATTAATTTTCAGCTTTATAAGCTTTTGCAGACAACGCCTCGTGGGCGACTTGACTGTTTTGTAAACACATCATGTATCAGTAACGACAAAAAATTAACAAGATTGTTGTCAGAGAAAGGATTTACAACCTCAAAAATCTAATACTTGGCTCATACAGCTGAATGACCCTTAAAATCGTCGCCAAACTGTTAAACACTCACGAACTCTGACGAAGCAATAGAACGAAACTTGCAACAGTAAAGCTCGGTTGGTGGTTACTGATAATAAATTACAAAGACTTATAAAAGGAGTTTTAATGACTTACCTTAATTTCTTGGATTTAGTTGGACCGTTTTCAACACACACAAGACAGCGTGGCAGTACTTATTCAAGAGCTCTCGTTGTTTTCCCGAAAATTCGTTCGCGCCCTCCTGCCCGGCCCCTTCCAAAAAAGCCGAGGAGAGACTAGGTACTAACATGTTTGCGTTTCTTCCCGTCGTTTCTTCAGCTTCAGGCAAAATTTATGGGAAAAAAATGACGAGTCCGATATATTGCACGTTTGGTTTACCAATGCTGAAAACATACTTGTTTTAAGATTAAGATCATTTTTTTTTAAGGCGTTTCATATCTTGCTTGCGTGACAACAAACTCTGACGTGACAGATCATTTTTTCTTGTTTATATGCAAATCACGCAATATACTCATCTGATACTCAAGGATGTTCTTTATGTACCCAGGAAACCAGATACAGTGTATACCATGTTTTCCTATTTTCTCCAGACGGAAATTAAACACAACTTTTTTTAACTCTCGCATTTATTGACAATGGGGACTTAGGCAGTAGATATTACTGGCCATCAAGAAATTAAAAAAAATTTCAAAAAACCATAATGCGGAACTGCGTGGCCTGGGCAGGAATGCACGGCCATTTAAATTTGAATCAAACATTTGAAACCTTAGTTATTGTTGTTGTTTCTTTATTTATTTATTTATTTATTTTTTATTTGTTTGGTAACGCAGTCAGTCAAAGCCCGAAGTGTCTCCATCAACTATCCCCTTTACAGGCCAAAGTATCCTACCTTCGAACAGTGAAAAATATACTCCACGGAGTGTGGGCACGGCCGCCATGTTGGAGGACTAAAACAATAGAAGATATTTGCATAAAAATATAATATATTTCCCAAAGGAAAATCATTGTATTGTTTCGGTCCTCCAACATGACCGTCGTGCACACACTCTATTTGACTAAAATGGCTGTAGTTATACCCTTTTAAGATAGGGCATGTGACGGTTGGGGAGCGGATATGACTAACGTATTAAACATTTGGTCAACAGATTGTCCACTAAAGGAGAACATGGCCGAAAGAACGCGCGTTTGTAAGGGTATTGTTAGAATTAAAGCTCTGTAGCTTGTGGGGTCGAATAAAAAATATACACAGTAAAATCCTCACACCCTTGATCCTATTTTGAAATTCCCTATATATAATTAAAATCCGCGTGTCTAAAATTGGATGTACTGTACAAACTCGTGTTCGGAGACATTTTGCATGGGGTTGAACTGGGATTCCTTATGGAGGTCAAGAATCTTAATCAATGGGAAAACTACTAACCAGCGTAAAAGGTGCAGAAATTAGACGGACTTCAAGTTTGGTGATAAGACGGAGAAAGAAATACAATCTTGGGGAGGTAGATCTGAGAGTCTGTTAACGCTTTTATAAACTTTTATAAAAGTATTTTCACACGGGAATCGGTTCCGGTCCCAAATGGAACCGTCACCCCGTCCCACCGCAATTCTGGCTTATACGCTCGTTTTCAATAACAGGGTTATCACGCACGAGAATAGAAATGCTTCCCTGACTTTTCACTTACTAGAAACAAATTTTCACCAAACTAAGCAATGCCAGCGATGGCGCACAATTTTTTTTAACTTTCCCAACAAGGGAACCTAGTGGCTGAACAAAAAATAGAAGTCCCTAATTCTTTTAACCAACTTTGGTAAGAAATGTTAAGAATAGTAAGAAGTATTAGAGATAGAAAAATAAAGGTGTTACAGTAAAAATCCGCATATAAGAACCTAGTGATATACGAACCTACAGGCTGAAATTTGGCATTTAAATACCCAAAAATATAAGAACCTGTTCAGCCTGGCAAAGAAAAATAGGTTCTTATACAAAAACAATCACTCCAATTTTGATGGCTTCTGACAAAGAGTTATTGTGTATATGTTTTCTTTGATTTATATTTGTTTGGATTTTCACTAGAAATATGTTTTCCATAGAGCTACAGTGCAACAAGGCAAGCATTTTTGTTGTTGAAAATACAAGTGCTAAACCATTTTTTATTAGTAGTACAACTACGACAACCTCTGAAAAATAAGAACCTATTAAGAACCTAATCAGCCGGAATTGTAAAAAACTACCCTAAAATATAAGAACCTGTTCAGCCTGACCTCGAAAATTCTAGGTTCTTATACTCGGGTTTTTACTGTATTACGAATAAGGCAATTACCCATCCCTCAAATGGGGAAGCCATTAGTCATTAGTACACAGGGCCCCTTTGATAACAAGTGCCGTTAGCACGATGGGTTATCCTGTCCAAATATTCCTCGTCATCATCAAAACAGGCGCCCGAGGCACGTAAACAACCTTGTTGCTTTCTGCACCCGATTGACTGGTAAAAACAACTGAAATCTAGCGCGAGCTGTTGTTACAGTTAACCTTAGTTAACTGGGGCCAGAAAACGCCACGCAGCGTTCAAGCAGCAGGTTTATATTATCTTTGTCCCCTGTCAAAGTTTTGATGCCTCTTCCTCCACTTGTTAGACGGTAATGGCTATCCACCTTTTCATGCTGTTGTTCCGTCTTTCCAAAATAATCAAAGGTTAATTTAAGCAAAACCAAGACAAAAAAAAAAGCAATACATTTACATGTAACCACTCTCCAAGCCCAAGTTACGCTGCTGATAGCAAAGCGAACCGAACTCGTTGTTTATTTGCTGCCGCTTCAATTTATGGCTGGACTGCTTCAAAAATTGGACCTGTTTTTTTTTGCGGGTCGATTGGGACCGCATAGCACTTCCATGTTTGAACTGAAGGACTACCGGGTACAATCTTTTGGAATCGGTCCCGTGTCTCAGTTCTCACTACACTTCTTTTCTCCACCCGACATATGCACTAAGCAACAGTCGGCTTCACACGCACACTTGCCACAGCATCCGAACATGGGGCGGGGTGATGCTTGGCGTGAACAACAAGTCTTGTTATCGTTTAGCTTCAGGTTGTTACGAAACAACGTGTACACAAACTTCCAGTAAAAAAAAAAAATGAAACAAAAGAAACTATATTGAGGTTCTTATGTACAATTAATTCCTTCTGTTTGATTCCCCTTAGCATCGGAGGCAAGTCAGAATTTTAATACATCGAAATCGGTCGAAATTCTGTCATTGTCCAAATCGCGTTTTTGTTCCGCCAAAGGCAACGAGTAGAAAATAAACAAAGCAACATGTGCAAGATTATAATCACCTTTATTAAGCTCAATGAATCCAAGCTCCCTACACTAATTCTTTTTGGCTAACTTCATATTTTTATCTATAATGCTGAAGATCCTTATACAGATGCTAATCACAAGTGTTACAAACACTTGACTTTCAAAACAAATATATATCTGTGAAGACAACTCAAAATTACTCGTGTGGAATTTTGAATTTAAAGCCTTCAAAATCATGACACACATAATAAATAATTACTAAAAATAATTCTCAACCATGACAGCTTAACATGGAATGCCCGTTTGAAATGAACTTTACCAGAAATACTAACGTTTAGGTATAACTGCACCCTAGTTACTGGTGATGAAAAGCTTACAATGGGACCGCTTAAATACAAATCAACCAGAATTTCTTAAAGAAGCAGATTTCCAGTTAGCCTTAAGTAAAACCCAGCACACGGATGTTATTATATTGTGTAAGCTTCATCAAATTATCCGAAGTGATAGACATCATTGTCTTTTTTTATAGCAACAAAGCTTCTACAAAAAGCAGCATTTGCAACCCTAAAACGAGGTCAGCTGTCACGTGATGGGGCAATTTAAGAGGTCAGAAGAAAAACTTGACCCTATCACAGCCCAACACTCCCCTGACACCACCACTAACCGAAAGCTGTAACAAAGTCATAGAAGGTAACAATGTAATGTACACTGGCAGAAGGGTCGGCATATAAAAATGAAAATAAAACAAAAGGAGAAAATGATCCTAATTCAGACTGTGTCAGGTATTGTTCACTTTAGTCTGTAGTTTCAAAACAAACATTACACGATAACCATTTCCCTGTCTTTTCCACTACTGAACTTGGGAAAAACGGGTCGCCCGAACTTAATTCTTGGCGCGTTGGTACAATTTTTGAGTCGCGGTTTGTCGTAAGAAAGATTTAACCAATTTATTTGATTTTCAGCATCCTACGTGGAAACCGTCTGATTTTTACGACAACTATCAATATCATCAAGCACAAGGGTTTTCATTGCAGTTGAAAAGCGGGCAGTTACAGTTACTCGTCTAAGCGGCTTTATTTCTCCTCAGAAAGGGAACATGCAGTGTTGAAAACTGGCAAGACATTTCGATGGATGTTTTGTAATGGAAAGGTTGTTTTGGAATACAAAGGCACAAATATGTGATAAATCAGATGTACACAATATAATTAATTTCAGGTCGTATGCAGCACAAACGTGTCCTTCTTGTAACGCTGACTATTTGCCGTTGGTTTCCGATTATCACGTTGCTTTCAAGAAAGCTTTGGGTGGCATTAAGTCTTGTACTTCAGCTAACACAAAATAGCATAGCATTTTCTGAGTAAATGTAACCAGCACTTTGTGCAGCGAGTTGTATGAGACTTGCAGCTGTAAGGCTCATTTGATGAAGATAGGAAAAAAAATATGTTGTTGGCTTTCAAAATCATTGGCATTTATTAGTAAAAAGGAGGTTTAAAAATAGCCCGGCATCTCAAACATTTTGCACTAACAAAAAGACAATTAGCATCGTCGTAAAATTCCGACAGTTTCTATTTAGGATACTAAAATAAGAGAAAACCGGTTTAAGTCTTTCTTACGGGCCACCTTAAACTTACAGTTTTGTTATGCAAATCCCTGGATATTGCCACTTTTATTTACTCCACGAAAGACAACTGAACACAAGTGACAGAATTTATACACCTGATGAAACAATGAGTTGATAGTAATCCATTGCCAATCATGTGCCCAAGGATATGACCATGTGGTTCACAGCAGAGTGAAACATATCAAAGTAGTAATCATCAAGGGATTTGTAACTGATACCTTTTGTTTATAGATAAGAAAACTGACGAGTGACAAAAGATTCCCAGCAGATGACGAATCAGTTTCGACAGAGGCACAAATTTTTCAAGACTATTGATGATTATAATTCTCCAAGTCTGATTGGTTCAAACTGATCATGTGACATAACAGTTCATCCGCAGAAATATGCTAGTAGAGATGGGGTCCAACAAAATATTTTAGAACATATCTGCAAAAAAACTATTGCACTTCCTTTCCTAATTCATCTATCAACAAACAGGTTGCTTTCATTACAAGATTTGTATCTTGCATGCTTACCAGTCTCTTTTTGTTTCCACTTTTAAGATCAAAGGCAAAATCCGTAAGCAGTAAATTTAAAATGCCAGTTAAAGAGTTTTTCTTTGGAAAATTGTGGTTCTTTTAAAACACAACAGACTGCTTCTTTCTTATCACAACAAGTCATAGTTTCCCTTGGAAATTTCATGTTCCTAAAACTAACACATATCCTCCATTTCGCTTCTTGGGTTGTTACTTGCTTTAAGAACATCAAATTTCTGTAGGAACCGACAGTCTGTCAACGGAAATACTGTTAATTAGACAGTATAAACCTACAAGCATTCTATTAGAAATGCCACCATCAAACTGGCTACATTACTCAGCATCTATTCTGTGATAGTGAGTAGACAAAAGGTGTCCGACTGGCACAAATTGAACTTCAAATAACAATGATATAAAGCAAACGCTTTCAGTCGTTTTTTTAGTACATTATCAATCAGCTAATTTTTAAGCACATAAGTACACAAACAATTACCACTTGTGAAGAAAAGATAGCAAAACTGTTTGTTAGTAGTTATGAAAATATATCAAAGAAGCACTGGTCTTTTTTCCTGAAACTTAACTGCAAGAACAAAAACTGAACCTACATGTGTTTGAGAGAAAAAGGTAAGGTGAGAAGTGGAGAAAGAAATAGTTATTGTAAAGAAGACACAACTCATACTGACCCAAGTTACACTAACATGTAGCTGACCTAGTTTATCAATAACTAATATGCAATTAATAAGTTGCAAGTTCCAGCATATACTTAAATACAAGATCTTATAATGTAAAATATACACAGCAGAGAAAACAGCCGACTCCCGTTCATTGGAAAATTAAGAGAAATCAAAATTTGTTTGAAAAACCAGAAAATAATCATCACTGTAACCAGTGTCTCAACGAACACGTTTATGTGCAAAGAAGAGAGATTTAAGAGGAGAGTCAACTGTATTTCACCTAGCACACGCATCAGCAAATGAACAAGATTGGCACATGCAAAATACAAATTACCCAAACTTAACAACAAACCTCTGTAGCAATGTTTGGCTAGTTAACTTGTCTGCATTTATACAAGCAAATTCTTATTTAATGCTTGCTCACACTTGCACTCTTCCTTCTAATAGATTCTCAAGCAGCAATACACAAAGAACAAACATTCAGAGCTGTTGAGAAGTACTACAGTCCGTTCAACACCGAAGTGACTCCATAACACAGGCAATGTTTCACACAGAAACTGTCTGTAGTAAGGAGATTGGATATTCTTGTAACCGAATGTACACAAAAGACAGCCAGAATTCTGAATGACTGTATTCAAACAAGAACCATTAATGATCATTTGCTGGTGTGATCTATCATTGAGTTCAATTAATCTCTACCTATGTAGATACTACTAAAAAAGAGTCTTTATGGGACAAGAGAATTTAAACTCCCTGTAGGGACTTCCACAGCAATCATGATCACCTGCATAGATTAAGAAAATGTTAATTGTTTACATTTATTCTAAGGTTAGAATAAAATTATTTGTGCAAGTTAATTTACTCTACCATAAGGTGCAATGAGGGTGATTAACAAGGAATGAGTAAAGTGCATAGTTGACAACAGTTGGGTGGCTGACGTAGCGTTGCACTGCATATTAGTTGACTTATTGCATGTAGGATCTGCTTAATTCTTGAACACAGTTATTTAAACCACCCAAAAATTCAAAAGTCACCTCAAGTGGAAAGTACAGATGATCGTGATGACTGTTACAGAATTTACATGGCATTACATGAAAACATGTCAGTAATGGTGCTAAATGACTGCCAAATAAATTATTTTCAATCAGGTTACTGTGTAAAATTTGACATATGACTTTTTATGTTGTGCATTACAATAATATTGTAATGTATAACACTGTACAACAATAATTGTTATACAGCGCTTTCCACACTTGCATACCGCGGTATTGCTGCCACAGCTCCTCCATCACCACCCTCCCTGGCAGATGGATACTCTGCATCATCATAAACCATTGCTGTACGTACAGGAGCTAGAAGTGAGTTGAACACTGCAGGAGATGCTATTGCCCGCTGACTGCGTCCATCAATCACGCTTCTGAATGCATTCACCACACGGATCTACAAAAACAACCACACAAAATGATAGCATGGATAATTTCTTATATAATAGGCACTCAAAAATTCTGGTTGTTCTTGTTTATGCACATTTAACCATGCAAACATATCAAACATTGCAAAATCTTTTTATGGAAAAAATTACAGAGAGATTTAGGGCTCGACGTTTCGGAATCATGAACGCGGATATTTAAATAGGATAGAGCCCTAAATCTCTCTGTTATTTTTGCATGTCTGCTTCAGCAAATCCCTTTTGATTAATATTTTTATTCTGTTCTAAAAAAGAATGAAATATTAAGGTTTCACATGCACCTTTATTTTCAAAATGTTGGCTCCTGTTTCTACCCTGTATAAAGATTGAAGACTTTAAATATCTTTGACTACAATTATCAATTTTATTACAAAAGAATGATCTTTACACCTGCAAAAATTTGTCAAAGAAACCTCATTTACATGAATAATAATATTATTCTTACTTAAACTTTATGAACAGCACTGGATGGAAAATTGTGGCTTGTAAAGATGTGTGATGTAACGTGACTGGCAGCTTCACTTATATATTTATTTTTCATTTCTAGTAATTAGTGCTGTAAATTATTCCTATCATCCAATTTTTTTACTCCTATTAATGTAAACCGTTTGTGATTGTACTAATCGTTTGCAATTACCATTTATCATTATTGCTGTTTATTTGTATCAATAAAGTGTATTAAAATTTTCCAAAACTCATCGATACTGCTGCCATTCAAAGACCAAAAGTCTGCTGACGTCTTAAGAAAACAACTCAACAACCTTAGCAACAGAATCGGAACACCTCTACAGCCCATCTTTACTAGTCGAAAACTGGGTGATGCACTTGGCATAAAAGAACAAAAGCTCTCTCTGATCAATCAACACAGTGTGGTCTACAAATTTTCATGTCCTCTGTGCAATGCAGAATACATAGGCTTCACAACTTCACGCCTTTTTCAGAGAACTGAAGAACACCGTCGCAGTTCTTCATCCATTTGCAGACATCTTCAACAAGATCATGATACCAGCCCTAGATCTCTTGACTTAGCCAAGAATTTTGCAGTTCTGAGAAAATGCCAAGAAAAGATGGAATGACTGGTATACGAGATGTTCCTGATTAAAAAGTACAGACCAAGTCCTAACATCCAATCAGACTCAATACGTGCTAAATTATTCACTTGACTTTGGTTTTCCTTTGGTCACTTGATGATTCACTGGCTTAGAACAATAGACTATTGTTGTCAGTTTAGTTTTGTCTACTTACTTATGTAAATTTTCTTCATTTTCTTGATAATGATGACAGGATGTCATCGAAACGTCGAAATCTCCCTGTGTTAGTTTTTCTGATTAATTTGAAGAAAGGCTCTGCTACGAAAAGAGAATTTGGACATGTCCAACAAAATTTGCAGGGTATACGGAAAGGAGTACGCCAATAAGGGTTGGTAGCACTTGTTCTAAATAACGCAGTTTATGTGTGTCAAGTCTAACACAAGGTGGCTCTGTTTGTTTACTACAGATAATACCACCTACCTGAGGTACAGGTGAAACAGACGTTTTATTTTATATCAATAGAGTTTCTGATTATAATCGATGATCAATCCGATCAGTTCTGATGATCGATGATAAAATCTCAGCTGATTCCCATCACTACAGTGAATTGGCAGTAATGAGCATCAGCAAAGAAGTAAAGAGAAGGTTTACAAATAGTTTTGAGTGGTACTGTTTAATTTTAAACTCCTTCACCTTGATTGAATTCGTAAGATGTCAGCGAAAATTATGACCATGAGGTCTAAAATAAGATATTTTACTTCAGTAACATACTTGATGTTGCAATCTTGTGAGGCTACGTATCCACAGTAGTCGAGCCTTGCTGTCTTTTGCCCCATCAGGTTCTACAATGGTAGCAAGAGGAAGCTCTTTTGTGCCAAACCGACAAAGTTTAGGGAAGGAAGTCTTGGGAATTGTAAGGACAAGCTGTCCCCACACCAACTCAGAAAACCCCAGGAAGACACACCACAGCCACTCTTCCCAGCCAAGGCCAGTCACATGGAATGCCTTACCAGTGAACTCTATAATCAGTATCTGAAAACAGATAGGAGAAATCATGATTTGACACAAAATGACACAATATCCCTTTAACCCATTATACACCAGCCGTTTCCAGAGGTTTTTCAAAATTCAGCAAAATTGGCGAAGTGGTTATTTCCTACCCCATGTGCAGTAAAAATACATAACTTACAGGGCGAAAAAAACAACATCCCTTTAGTCTAAGATAGTTAAATTTACTAATTATGGAATAAAATACACCAGTTGCAAATTCAAAATTTTCCAAAAAACAAACTTGAAGGTAAAAATTTCCGAAATTTCGATGAAATTTGATCCGCGCGTCACATGGATGCAATCTGATCCGTGTCGAGAGCATGTGTTTGTTTAAGCAAGATTACACAGTTGTCACGTTTTCTCAATGAAAATAGAAAGAAAAACACACAGAAAGCTTTCCTAAATGAAAAATTTATTCAGAAAAGTCTTTGTTTACACCTTAGAAAGAAACGCGTATTATTATAAATGCGAGACGAGCGACGCGCAAGCGATTTGAAGGAACAACAACTCCAATTCAAAGCGAATTTATCGACCCGTGCGGGGCACATTTTTCAAATATTTCGCAAAAACTGTTTAGAGTACAAAGAATCGGTCAATAGAATAGTATTTCAGTACAAATTCACAATCAAACCTGTAATTTTTTGGCTGTTGCATTCCCAGAAGTACTCTAAATTTTCGCAGAAAGTCCGTGGCCTGAATAATGATTTGAGCTGTCCGCTCTCCGTCGCCTGGATAAAACAACAATTCATACTCGAAGCGCAACTTCTTTGCCGTTATTTCTCGGATTTTCGCTGTCGAAACTGTCCAGTATTCCTTAGCAGTTCTTCTTTCGATTTACCATTTCGAAAAGATGTGTTTTCGTTCGGATAACGCGAAAATCGGCGACTAAAAATCTAGCCGCGCGGCCCACGAGGGAAAAAAAATTGAAATTGGACACTGCTTCTAAAGACAAAAAGCTCTTTTGTCTGGGCCCCCCTAAGATCAAAAAATATATGCGCAGTAAGTGGATTCTGATTGGTCAGTCCTTTCTAAAGATAATGAGAACAATAGGGGACAAAAAATTCCCTTCTAGGGGTGGTAGGCTCAAATCGTGTAGTGCACGCAGATGAGCCCGAAATCAAGGCCGGTTTTGGCCCGCACTGTGCGTTATGGGTTAAGGACTCTTGCATTATGTATTACACTAATGTGGTGCAAAAGCTGCCTAGAACAAACTGAGTTTACAGTATCAGTAACTAGCTTAACAGAGATTCACTGTCTTTGTGTTTCATACTTGTTACATTCATGCTTCAGACCAGCTAAGACCAGTTTTTACCTTTTGCAACAGAGATCATTGGAATACATGTAGTGGTAGGATATAATAATAAATAAATAATTACTGTTTGTTTCATGATGTAGTCACTGAAGTTGTAGATTGTGGAATTGCAACATTTTGACTGCTTACTACTAGTCTTCATCAAGTGATGAGGCCAACTGATCATGCTTAAGTATTTATATCACGGTGGTTGGCTGTGATTGGTTGGTTTTGATCCTCTCTGCTTCAGGAAGAAACTGTTTCCTTAGCAGCTGATCAGTTGATCATTGAGTGTCCAGGCATCCAAAATTTCTATCTGTTATCCTTGTTGATGTTGTTACGGTATAGCCTGATGTAATGAGAGTCTCGATCAATAAACTTCACCTTCTTCTAAAGTGGATGGTGGCTAGTATTGTTTGTATGCTCTGAAATGGCAGAGGTCTGGGTGCAGCCCAGTTGTATATCCCTCTTATGGTCTTTGATTCTTCCCTGGATTAGTCTCCCTGTTTTGCTGATGTAGACTTTCTGCATTTGCAAGGAATCATGTACACTATGGCATCTTCTTTAGATCACACCAAAGACACAGTTCACCCGTCTAAGCAAGATCGTGTATGTGTATAAGAACCCTTGCGAATGTGGCAAAGTCTACACCAGCAAAACAGGGAATTCAGTCGTGCACAAAGGTGGACTAATAAAAACCAACAATAATATTTTAAGTATCGGTGCCGATTATAATACCTATTATTATAAGAGATGCATTTCTTAAGGACGGTGCCTCCTAATACAGAGGTATTTTTGTGTGGTTTATGACTATGCAGGAAAAGTAGATTTTAGCGAGGGCTATTGAAACCCATAAAGAAAATTGGGGGTAACCATGCATTTAATTCAGCAGTAAAATACAAAGAAATGTATGGCATTTTTCTCCAAATTGAAGCTTTCTTATCTTTGAAAAATTCATGGCTACCTCAAATTTTCTTTTTGGACATCAAGAGCACTTGCTAAGTCCTGCTTTCTTCGCATAGTTTTAAACTGCGCAAAAATATCCCTGTATTAGTAGGCACCACCCATAGGAAACCTGAGTATCTCAAGATGCGCAGAATGCGTGTAGTAACAAATAGGCACCGTCCTTAATTGTTCCCCCTCCTGGAACCCTGTGTAACCCTGGCTATCGTCAAACTTGGTAACTATTCTTAATGTCTCCTACCTGGACAACAAAGGTTCCAACCATGATGATAATAAACACAGGGTTACGGGTGATGCCTGAGAACACATTCCTCTCCCCATGTACTTTACGTGAGTTGATTTCATTAAACAGCTGCAACATCACAAATGTATTAAAGACAATGCTTGAGTGAACTGTGGGTTTACAGCGTGTGGTCTCCAGATAGCCGTCTTCAATGTCAAAGAAGTCATCTGCCATGAACACAAGTACAAACAGGACTATCAGCTGGTAAACAGCATGACCAAGAATGTTCCTGATCATTGTGCGGGAGATAAGTGGCTTGGTGCGGCCATAAGGTTTACGCTGTAAAAGCTCCTCTGTTGGGGGCTCTGTAGCCAAGGCCAATGATGCAAACGAGTCCATAATAAGGTTTACCCACAAGAGCTGTGTGCCAGTCAGAGGACTTACCTACGATTTAAACATGACATGCACTCAACATCTTGGTACCATTAGATATTTAAAGCAGAAATTGGTAGATTTCATGCTTCCAATGAACTAATAGCGGGGACTATATCACATCGTTGGCATGCACAGTGCAAATGAATTAAAAATGGCCTACTTTTTTTTGAAGTTCTTTGTAAAAACAATTAGATTGGGACATCATTCAATCCTGCATAACTCTGTTGGCCACAAGCCTAAGATTTGCTATGGGGTAAAATGCTACAATTTCAGTTTTCGGTTGATTCCCAACCTTTTCTAGCACTGAAACGTTGGAGTGTGATTAAGTCATGTCCCCTCCAATTTCCACCTTCAGTTGAACATATCAAGAAACAATATGATTTCACAGATTAGGAAAATAACCCAACCACAATCATAGAAAACAGATACTCAAGCTAATGTTTTCATATTCTTGAGGATCTTTTATGGTTACTCTCTTCTTCAGTTCTGAGATCACTTTTTCTACATCTGCTGTGAATATCTGGCCATTATGTTCGTTATTATGTATTACGAATGAAAGGCCTAGGGCATAACTGATCATTCTCTTTTTGCTGTTTTGACTCATTTGTCAGATATTTTGCACAAGGCCTCAATTCCTTTGGAGACGGTATCACTCCATGCAAGACTTTGTGCATACATACATAACTTTATTTTCCTTTATGTAAGTTACATTGAAGAACAAAAGAATGTTGACAGATTTCATTGGACCACACATTTAGGTTCACCAGGTGACATAGCCTTTTAAAACCATGCTGGTGACTCATAATTTTACCAATTTCCAATCAAAGATTCTTCTTGTAAACTTGTGAATGTTTCCTTCAGAAGCACGCAGTAGTATTTTCTGCTCTTACCTGAACAACACAAGCTCCAACAAATGCAACAACAATAGCAACCAAGTTAACTGTCAACTGAAACTGCAGAAACTTTGAGATACTGTCATAGACATTACGCCCCCACATCACAGCTTTTACTATGCTTCTAAAGTTATCATCAGTAAGAATGATATCAGATGCTTCTTTAGCAACATCTGTGCCTGCAATACCCTGAAAAGGAAACAACACAAAAAATTCACTATTTGGTTAAACTGAGTTCTGAATCTGATCTCAGCTACACTGACCAAAACAACATCAAAATTAATAATAATGAACCGGGAATCAAGGCTACACGGTCCTCAGACATATACAATACCGTAGCACTCCAAACCAAATTACTAGTCTTGTCTCATTTCTTGCATGACAACAATACAGGATTCTTGTATTGACATGAGAATTGGATTTTGAGAGAATGACGGGTCAATTTTGGCATAAATAGGCCTTTTGCAACAACTGGTCATAATTATGACGAATTATCAAAAAACATATTAAGTACATAGGTGTTTTTTCTGACAGATGCTCAGCTAGTGGACTGTGTCGGGGGCACCGTGGATACCTCACTATTTGGAGATATTGAAAGCAGCATACCCTCCACCATGCAGTACCCACCCCTAACGATAACCTAACTGTGACAAAATTAAATATTCACTTTCACACAGAAAGTTTTGGAAAGGAACCAATTATAGATGGCATCTTACCATAGCAAAGCCAACATCAGCTTTCTTCAATGCAGGACCATCATTGGTACCATCACCAGTTACTGCTACAATTTCCCGTGTTGGATTAAGCTTACTATCAATGATTCCCTTGACTAGAGTGTACTTGTCCTGTGGTGACGAGCGAGCAAGTACACGCAACTTGGGCCATACATCATCAAACTTTGACTGGCTTACCTGCAGGCAGCAATCAATTGAATTTTGTTTATTTACTTGCAGAATTTCAGAAAGGAAAACACCAGTGATACATGTATACTAGTGATTTCAATATGAAAGTGGGTGCTGGCGAAGGGGGATAAAGTTGTGGGGATTTAATTAAAGAGTAAATGGGTTTGGAAAAGGGGGTCGACTTTGAGGGTAGGGAGAGTAGGTTTCAGTTGGATTAGTTGTAAAAATCATGACTACAGCAAGCATTGGTTTTGAAAATTGGTCATGGCAGGTTTAGTGATTTGTATAACCCACATTGGGGAAGGAATGTTGAAAATGCTTCTTTTTTGTGGGATGGGGGTGTTGGTGAAGTGGACGGATTAGCCGCCTCAAACGGCACAGATTTTGAATTATTTGCCTCCACGAGCAAAGAACTCGAGTGACAGTGCAACGAGTGGTTTGATTTCAGAGTGAAGCAATCATCTGATTTCACAGTTGCACACAGTTCGCTTCGACGAGCGATCGACATGTATTCAATTCTTTTGCCTCAACGGACACACTTACGGACCGAAAGAGCATGACTCAACGGTCGAATTATCCTGCACAAACTACACAGATTTTGAATGATTGGGCTCCACGGGCGAAGAACTCGTGTGAAAGTACAACGAGTCCTTTGATTTCACAGTTGAGTGGTTCGCAGATTTTGAATTATTAGCCTCCACGGTATTTTTTCTATTTGCTGTCTTTATTTGCTTCTGTAATCATTCATCAAGGTCACGAACGGAAAGAGATCAATTTATTTGTGTTTGGCTGCTTTTATAGATCCACCGCTTGAGAATTGAGATCACTTTCCACGGGAAAATTTTACCACGATCTTATGCACAGACGGTTTCGAGGCGCAGTTGACTTTGCCATAAAACAAATAGGTAAGTATTTCTAAATATTTTTATTTGCTGGATGTCTTCATTTGCTTGTGAATATTCATCAAGGTCAAGAAACGGATCAATGATGAATCCCGTGGAAAGTGATATCTTTCCGTTCGTGACCTTGATGAATGATTACAAAGCAAACGTCAACTGCACCTCATAACCGAAAGCGTCTGACAGCGTGCGATTCTTAAGTGCAAAGTGAGGTGTGTATCCCGGATTATATGTCAGCCATGTGATTTGCGCATGATTGTCGTCTCAACCATCCCGGATAATGCTCTACTGCGCAAGCTTCGAGTCTTACATCCGACAAAATTTTGGATTTTTTCCCCTATTGACAAGAATAGTGCGCTGTCTCGCTAACGCTCGCCAGCAATGAGAGTGTTCACTCCATTTACCCCTGAGACATCATCTGTACAGATTTTATTAAACATTTTGATTTTAAGTAAAGATAATAAAGAACAGCACTACTTGAAACTAACAATCTTTCTTTCAATCATTCTATGAACTGCCATGGGAGAGGAACCACACAAGCAAAATTACGTCTACCATAAGAACATACCTTTCCAGACGAGTCACGGATTCGTTTGTTAAATTCCTTGCCTTCCAACACCAGAAATTCACTGTTGGCTTGTAGAATTCCACATTTCAGAGCAATAGACCTGGCAGTGTTTACATTATCACCAGTAACCATACGCACTACAATTCCAGCACGCTGGCACTTAAGGATGGCATCTGGTACCTAATGACAGCAGAACTCATTTGATAAAATACAATGCTACAACAACAACAACAACAACAACAACAACATCAACAACTCAGCGAAACACAGGCTCTGATTAAACGCATGCATTTCAGTTTCAAGAATGCACCATTAAAAATAAAAAAATTTTGCAAATCTCTACTTTGAAAACTGGTGTCAAGCTCCCTCATTTATTTTAACTTTTACCTACAAGTGCTTTTACCCACACCCTCACAGGATGACTTGCTAGAGGAACAACAGCTTGAATTTAAAGGCAATTAAAACAGCTGCTGGTCTTACCTCAGCTCTGACTGGATCTTCAATGCCAACCACTCCTATACAAGTCAAGTGAGACAAGATTTCACGCTCATTATCCCAATCTGGCTCGGATTCTGCACTGACGTCACCTGCTAAACAAACACAGGACAATTTTCTATGCATCGCAAAATTAAAGTTTTGTCTATGCTAACAATACACTGAGTCACTACAAAATAAACTAGGTGGTAGTGGTAGGTGGTAATGACCCAATAATTATTAATAATTCCTGCTAGTGATAGTAAATTTTCCCATTTCCCCCAAAACACCACAAAAGTGTTATTTTTCAATATGGCCAGCCCTCAATGATGAGGATTATCGGCTGGGAAGTCAGCAGATGTCTACATATTTGAAATTTGGGTTCTAAACAAATCTATGTTTTTTGAAGCCTTAAAAAATACAGATTCAGGTAAAGCATTCCATTGTCAAACAGTCCTTGGAAAAAAAAAAGAGTCTGCGGTAATCTGAATAGGATTTTGAAGCTGGGTTTGTCACCAGGTGGGTACATTAAAAATTATTTGGAAATACAAATAAAGTTACACTGGTGGATTTAAAGCGTTCTGAAATTATCTACAATAAAAATGTTCCTGACGTTTCGGTCGGATGGATGCAAAACAAAGTGTCTATTTATATATTTTTTTAATTGGATCTGAGTAGCTGGCGTGCCCAGGACGACTAGCCGGCGATTTTCGCCGGTCGCCGGGGCTTACAGAGAACTCTGGTATCCATTGGACTGCAGTGTCGATATTACTTGTTGTTTTTCCTTAATTTGGTCGGATTTTGTTGTGGGAATTTTTGCAGAATCTGTACAGGGGTATAGCACAATTCCATACGTTAGCGGGACCTCTGAGCCAATTAAGAGAGTTCTGGAAAACCATGGCATCAAAGTGACATTTAAACCCTATCAGACAATTAGCAAAATGTTTCCAAAACTGAATAAAACCAAATGGATAAAGAAGATACTCGTGATCCCGTTTACGAAATTCCACGAGCTAATTGCAGCAAGAGTTTCGTTGGCAAAACGCAGAGAAAATCCATAACAAGAAAAAGGGAACACCAAAAGGCTGTCGCACGGCGACAAGGCGAAAAATCAGCACTTGCAGACCACGTGATAAAAACAAATCACGACATCGCGTGGGATGAGGCCACAATTCTCAGGACAAGCAATAATTGGCACCAAAGAAAGATTCTCGAGGCCTGGGAGATTATTTCCGCCAAAGACCCACTCAATCAAGCTGACGGCGCGTTACTCCCTAAGGAGTAATTACACTTGACTCTCGCTAACAAGAAAAAATGACACATATCCTGAATTTTAATCAGCCTCTTGTTTATAACTGTGCTTCTGCATAATTTTTCTTTCACTTCCCCTGAAGAAGGTCTGTGATTGCGACCGAAACGTCGGGAACATTTTTATTGTAAATAATTTCAGAACGCTTTTAATCCACCAGTGTAACTTTATTTGTATTTCCAAATAATTTTTAATGAGTAGCATTTGATAGTTGTAAATGAGTGAAGTACACTGAAGTAAACCTCAGATATTTTACTACTAAATAAAATGACAAGGGTATTGTGAGAAGAACCTTCATAGAAAGATAACATGACAGTTCTTTGGTCCAAAAACCATTTACCCCTTTAAAAAATATCTACCTCAAATGGCTGAAAACTTAACTGTCCATTTAAGACTGTTCCTAAGAGTAATGGGCCAGGGATTTTTACTGGCTAATGTAAGGCTGGACTACTTTGATGGACACTGACCACATCAAAACAAATTATCTAAGCCTAATATTATCTCTCTGTCTTTCACAATTTGTGACAGCACCACATTGGAAAACTAATAAAAAAATAATAATAATATAAATCACACACCTTTATCAGGAGGAACTCCATTTGCAGGGAAATCTCGATATGCCAAACTGATAGTCCTCAAACCATTACAAGCCATTGGTTCAATTACTTCCTTTACCATCATCTCAGAGTCAGCAGCTGTGAAGGGCCTGATTTCACCATCTTTGCCAATTATTGATGTGCAGCGGCCCAAAATAATCTCAGAAGCACCCTTGGAATAGATGCGAAATCCACCACCAGGAAGTCGCACAGCAGTTGTCATGGATTTTCTCGCAGAGTTAAATGTGTACACCTTGACAAAACTTGACTCAGGGTTGTGATCCCTGTAAACTTGGTAAGTTTCACCAATTTCAAGGACAAAACCCAATAAGGCACCTTCAGTTTTGTTGCCCACTTGTGTTGGAAGGCCATCAGCTGTTGTTGAAGGCTGAAACCAAAGAAAATCGGACATCACATGAAGGTAAGTGAAAATGAAAGGATCAACACCTGATTTCTCATTATCTCATTTATTTATTTGTTACATCAAGTGAACATGTGATAAGAAAAATAGACTATTCATAAACTAAAATAGAATTTTGACAGAAATTATCACACTTAAGGTTTATTAAATTTTAATTGCTTTTCTACCCATGTCAAATGAAAAGCTACTCTAACAATAGTTTGTAAATTAATGTATATGCAATTGCCCACCATCACCTTAATTGAATAACCTTCCGTTTAGTTTCAATATTTTGCAATAACAAATGGAGCACGCTAGTCAAACCCATTAATTGTTCATGTCCCACACTGGTTTGAGAATTTTCAAAAAAATGCAGGTCTGCAACATTTCAAGCTGCCAGTAGCCTGGGTCTGTCTAACTACTTCTAGTTTATCTGAAAGAGGCATTCTTGTAGTTTAAGGGAATGTTGCAAGATCAAAACCCAAAAAAATAAAAAAAAATAAAGAAATTCAACAATCTATACAGGAGCACTGCAGTCCATCAGGACTAAGCAAGGAAAAAAGAAGAAGGAATACTTAAGTTTCTGAACTTATTACACATTCTACACCAACTTCCCCCCCCCCCCTTAAAAAAAAAAATTTCCACTAAATAAAGCAATTTTTTTTAAATTTTGTTTTCAATAACACAGACACACACATTACAATTGTATGAACAAACCAAAACAATCAAAACAAGAACAAGAAAAGATAGTAACAAGGGTGAGAAGACAGAAGTAACCACAGCATTTGAATATTCTCTGAATGACTACTTGCATAGCCATAGCTTAATGCTCATTATTTCACCAAAACATTTCAGTTCTGTTTGGTGTATCAGATGCAGCACAACAGATTCAGTTTAAGCTGGAGTGTTCCACACAATGGCTAACATAATCTGATTCTTCAACAAACTCAGTAGGCACACAAACAATGAGAAATAAAAGACACTTTTGAGTGCAACAAACTCAACCGGGGCCACCCAACATTGATCAGCCAATCACAGGTCAGGTTCACAATAAAGGGGTCTGGCTTTTCGTAGTTTGCAAACCAATTAAAAAAAAAGAAGAAGAACATTTCTTTAAATTTCAAAGTGTCGGTTTTTTCGGTGGCCCCGGTTGAGTTTGTTGCACTGCAATATTTGTAGTAAACTTACAGTGATAGTCAAATGTAAGTTGACAGTCTTGACTCTTGATCCTCAAGAATTGAGTTTTTCATGTTTCGAAACACTTTTTTTTAAGAATTTTTTAAGAATCTCAAATAGGGATTTTGAGGGAACAATTTCTTCAAACCATGCATGTTACATTAGCAGGAAAGAAAAAAAAAGAGAATGTCGCCTTGAAGGGCAAAATGCTGATTTGGCTCTCACCCCCAAAAAGAATTTTAAGGTGTGTCAGAACTTGTTGCCGTATGCAAAGTGGAAAAACAGTAATCTAAGAAGCCAAAATGTCAAAACAACAAGAATCAAGATCACATTACTTTTACAAGAAAGTAAAAGAAATGAATGGACCTTGAAAAATACTGCTAGTAAAAGTGAATGGCCTTTTCAACTGCCTGATTGACATGTTGTGTGCTGTGAGCCCATAACATCAAATTTCAATGTTTATGCCTATGTGAAAAGCTCAAGATATAGGTTCTCGTGCCCATAGACTCTTACAATGGTTGATGCACTATTGATTTTTCTTTGTTCTGTTTTCATTCACTGAGACTTCATCTAATTTGTATGCAGAAGCATTTTCCCATTCTCCACTAAAAAGCCTCCTTAAAGAAGAGATGACGCTCTTGTCTCACTGAAATATTCATTTCCTGACCCCTTTTTTTCTTTGTCTTGCCAACAGTGCAGTAACTGCTCAAAAAAATCACCTATGACATGAGATTGTTTAGAAGATCTCTCAGTTGATTTCAGTCGCACAACAGAATTAAGCATCACAAAGAAGTGGCCCTTTTGAGAGGTGATCATACATTCCTGCTTGCCTGCCCATTTGACTTTTTTCAACAAACACATGCACCCAATGGGTGTCTATTTTAACAACTTCGGGAAAAAACAAGAGAAATTCTGAAACAAAACCTGTAACAAATGCTTATCAACTCCTACATGTATTTACCTAGGTACAAAATATATGCGTCTTGTAACAATGTGTGGTTCCAGAAAATATCCATACCCCTCCCACCCCCTTGGAATTTCCGTTCCAGAGGGTTTATGATGACCCCCCCACCCCTCCGGAATTTCCTGGTTTTTAAAACCCTCTTCCATGAACCCCTCAGAAGTTCAAAATCCATTTAAACTAGGAAAATTGACTACTCACACTATTACGATCAATTTTTTTATTATTGAAGCGATGTCGGCGTCTCTAGTTCAGCTATTTTAAAATTTACAACACTGCGCTATTTTACTTGTTTATCCTTTTGCTTAAACTATATCCGGAAAAAATTGGATAGAACTCTAAAATGGTCGATTTTTTTTTCGTCAAAAAAAAAACCACGGTTGTATTCTTTGTTGTTGCCTAGTTTACGTTTATAACTTTCTCGAGCGCTTAAGAAATTATCCCTATCACGTTACAACTTTTCTTTTTCACCTAAAATTACGACGGCCTTGCAAATTCCATTTTCGTAATGACCTCTGCAGAAAAACATTTGCTAATTTACCGTGAAGAAACCACTATGAATACAAGTTGCACATCGAATATACGATGCTGGGTGTTTTATTTATCAAGTAGAATTTGAAGAACTTTGAAAACCCAGTTGAAAACTGGCTGCATGCACAAGAATTAAAAGCCGCCTTTGAGAACAGTTTCAAAAGGTTCTCCATTCAAAACTTCAAAATTAATTAGTCCGTGGCAATTGGATTCACGTCTCGGCACTTAATACAAATAGTTATGTCTGTACTGAGTTCGTGAATGAAATGAGTTTGAGAAAGAAAAAAGTTTGTGTTTTTAACGTTTTATGTCAAGTTTTTATCAAATAAACGTCGCTGTTTCACGTCCCATGGGATTCAATCTTGAACAAAATTTGCATACATCGAAAAAGTTGTGCATTTGATTCAGTGGCGGATCAAATTTCGACTGCAATGTACATCAATATTCACTGGATGGAAATATCTCTGCAGAATCTTTTCTCTTTCTTCCAGAAATCTTTTTTGTGAAAGATTGCATTGAAGAAATGACACATTTTGTGGCCGCGGAAAAATAATTTCCGTGGGAAATAAATAAATAAGCGCTGCACGCCTGTTGTACATTAATTTCGCCGTGTCGGAAATAGATTTCAACCGCAAACTAACCTGTGGAAATTATGCGAAAGGCCATGCTCATCAAAAAAGTCGCTTTGTTCAGAAACCTTTTAATCTCACTCATTTGATGCTACAATACGAGTTAAGAGGGCTTTTATTTATTTCAAACCTCGATTTTCAAACGATTGTGAAATCACAGCCATGCTCGGGATGATATGAGGCTGACTGATCGCACCGCGAAGTCGAACTTCAAAGAAAAATACCTGTCACGCCGCCGTTACTTTCGCTTACCGGATAACACTTCTACCAAAATGATTTTTTCCAGAATGATTCATCATTTTTGCTGCTTTTGTTTCAAAACAATGTACGTAAATATCTTTTTGTGCTTCAGATCGGTCGTATGTTGCTTTCAATGTTTCGTACATGGTTCGTGATCCTTTGGAAAACTAGTTCCCCACGAAACCCCCCTACCCTTCGGAAATTACTGCCCTTTAACCCCCCCTCCCCCTAGGAATTTCCAAAGGTCTTCCGTCGGGGGGGGGGGGGGGGGGGGTATGGATATTTTCTGGAACCACACAATGAACTGAATGGTCGACCAGTACATAAAGTGCATCTTAAGATCTTAACTAAGAACAGATACATACAATAAACCAGACAACTGGGCATGCATGAAACTTCCATCCAATTGTCTCAACAAAAATAATAAATCTATTTTAAAAAGTGCTATTTCACTAATTATCTGAGGTGTGATTACAAAAAATTCAAATTTTTCTTTACATTATGTAAATTAAAAGGAAATTGCAATGAAACTATACATTTCATCATTATCACACACATGACATCTTAAATTTTTTTTTAAAAAAAGTAAAGTCTCTTCCTAAAAAAGATTATACAAAATAAAATCATTGCTTCCTGAGAAAACACATTGGTGAATATAAAAAAATCAGCGCCATCTCCCAAAAATGTCTTAGTAGATGAGAAACATCTGCTACAAAACACAGTTAATTGCTTTTGCTAGGTGATGGGTTTTGGGGTTAACCATTTTCTCCAGGATTTATTTCAATATTAAAACATTGTTCCACATGAATAATGGAAAATGTTACAGAAAGAAAAACAATGAGTAGTTTTCAAAAAAAAAAAAAAAAAAAAAGAGAAAAAAAAAAAGGAGTGAGCTGTAACTAGAGCAGAATGTTTGCTATGCATTAATTTTCTTGAATATAAAACTGAGATTTGATAATGTGCTTGGTAACACTAAGATTCAATCTTATGTTTTTAACAAGCGAGGCCACTGATGTGAAATCCAATGAATCACTGTTATTTTGAGTTAGAGTATGTTCAAGGCATTGTACCTTGGCAGTGCTCCTCCATTTTTTCAGAAAAGTAAAAGCCAACCAAATTAACAATCCCTGGGTTCACTTAAGAACAAAACTAATAAAAAAAACTCTGAAAAGGCAATTTGACAAGACAATCCCTATTGTCAACCTCAAAAATAATTTGACTTTGAAGTGCATCTGACAGATGTTACTTTCACAGTCCAATTTTTGTCATGTTGTAAACTAAACAAAATATACACCTGTATGGAATTCTGTCATTGTAATTTCAAAGTTCCTTTGTTGTTTCACAGTAATCATAAAAATTAGCCATCATACTGAGTATTCTAATATGTGCAAACAACTGCAAATTTATAGAAAATGCAAATAATATTGGCAACTGACAACGACATTCATCCATGGCAAGAGAGGCTTTTGCCAAAACAGCGCTTACAGCAGCAAAACAACTGCTTCATTGAATGATAACAACCCTAAAGTAAAACTGATGTACAGATAACTACTAGGCAACTATTTTGAATTTTCAGTGATTTCATGTTGCTGTACTTCCTATAAAAAGATACAAATTTGTAACTTTCCTGTTATGTCCAAAGTAAAGTCGATGAGAGTGAGGACTATCTTTGAAAAAATTCTGTACCAATTGCTCACCTTTAAGACACCTAAACTTATTCCAAAATGATACAGTACTGTTTAAAAGTAAGTCGACAGTCTTTTTTGAGTCTCTATCCTTGACTTGATCCTTTATATTCACAAGAATTGAGTATTAAGGATCGAGGCTAAGTAAAGGACAATAAAGATGAGGATTGAGTCTTGCAAGCCCAAGAAAATGAGCTTGTCGTCGCTTGACTGATTCCTTAATAAACTTAATGCACAAAACAATTAAACTTCACTCACACTATTCCTTCCAATATGCAAAGCAACGCAAAGATGGAGTTGTAAGTTCTTTTGATAGTTTTTTAGTTGTTGCCAATTGACAAAACATTGTGACTAAAAATAAAGTGATCCAGGGTTTTTTGAAGGGCTTAAAATGGTTCAAGTAGCAAATGACTGGAAAGGCACTGCAGCTCATGTGGTAATTGAATAACAAACAGCAAGGGTGCAGTTTTCCTTCCAAGAACCACTGTAAATTTTGTTCCTTGCATCATGCTGTTGCCGAATGAAACTTGATACAAACAATGATTTTGGTTGCCTAGCACTTGACCAAAATCTTGCTGGTATTTTCAATGCAGCAGTTCTTTTCTACTTCCAAACAACAGCTTCTGTCAATGCCTTGTAACATTGGAAGGGGCTTAAAAGTTTGCTTAAGTTGGCATTTTGGCTTTATCCAATGCAAATATAGAAATGCGTGAAGTGTGCAGTACTCAGTTGTCGTTGCTATGTACATGCAAATTTTCTGTCTTTATGTTTGTTCCGGTGAATATATCTTTTTGCTAACAGTCAAACCCGAATGAAATTTATTGCAAGGGTTTAGTTTCCTATTTTACCCTCAACTTTTCACTCATGGGAAGTAGAACGATTACATTTTACAGCGAGAAATGTGTGAAGCGTTGTGTTGCTTACATTGATGGACTACATTTGACGCTGAATGATATTATTCCATTGTGAAATTTTCTTTTTTACCTTTATTCTTTCACTCATGGTATTTCCTCAGATTTTTGGGGTTAGTTCTTTTGGAGGTTTTCATGTTTGTGCCAACAATCCACAGAGGCCATTCTTGTTTCTTTTGCTGGCTAACGTTTTGCAGGCAAATTGATTCCATGTAGCCTGGTCTGTTGCATTGGCCTTTTTTCAAATTTTTCTGTGCTCGTGGAGAGACCGGCATCTGGAACTGTTCACTCCTCAAGAAACAAATCATTTTCTCGAAACTATGAATAATCATGAATGTTTTGGTTCAGTGATTCCTGTGAGTATCAAGTATCAAGTTGACTTTCTAGTAAATCAAGTCTCAATTTGATCCTTGCTACTTGATTCTCACAAGGATCAAGTTGAAGACTGTCAACTTAAGTTTTAAATGGGACTGTACCACAGACGTAATACACTGAATTCCCCCATAGAGAAAAGCAGGACACAGAAAAAAAAAATCAAAACTGGCAAGATCAAGAGCCCTGCTTCTTTTTTTTTGCTAACACTTCTAAAGGTGTAAATTTCTTGGTCTTGTTTCAGAGACATCAGCAGACAAAACAATATTATTTCAAACTGCCTTTGTTGTTCAAAAGCAAAATGTTCATTGCTAAACACCAAGAATGGTCAAGTTTTATTAGAAGGCTACCTTGTTCTAACCTCTAACTGCACTCAGAGTAGCTTTCTACTTTGACTTTATTTTCATGTCTCTCTGTCAGCTAGCTGATTACTCTCATCTGTGAAATGTAGCTCTAACAACCACAACAGTATAAACTACTGCTAAGCAACTGCAGAAAATTAATATTAATTCTTTTCTTACCACATTTGATTTCACTATCCTACATTATTTGCTAAAACATGTCCTTTTGTAAACACAAAGGACCCACTTTAATCTTTGCTGATATTAATGCCATGATTAACATATAGGAATGCAATGACAAATACAACTGCACAAACATTGTGTTTACTTACCAGTATATTGGAAGCATAACTACTGTTTATTGCGATTCCTTTACACAGCACCTCTACCAGTGTCTGGGGCAGCTCTCCTTGTTTTGGAACATCTTTATAATGATTGTCAGCTAAGTAACTTTCAACTACAGTCATGCGGTTTGTGGTAAGAGTTCCTGTCTTATCAGAGCAGATGGCAGTTGCATTACCCATGGTCTCACAAGCATCAAGATGTCTGACTAAGTTATTGTCATCCAACATTTTCTTTACAGAATACGCCAACGATATTGTCACTGCAAGGGGAAGGCCCTCTGGAACAGCAACCACTAACACAGTCAGACCAGTTATAAATGCATTGACATAAGCGTTAAGATGCTGATTCTGCCAGGAAGCTTTCTCATTGACATACTTTCTAATACTGAACTGCAATACCATGACTATGATTGTAAGAAGAGCAGCAGCAACACCAAACCAGCCAATACTAACGGCCAGCTTGGTCAGTTTCCCCTGAAGTACAGACTTCTCATGCTTCTCTTTTTTCTCTTTTTCATTTGCATCTGAATCTTTTTCATCATCCAAGTTGATCTCCTCAAACTCATCCTGGCTGGCTTTAATCATGGGTGACTGGGGTGTACCATCTTGCTTGTCTCCACCTTTCTCACCATGTGATCCCAGTAATGAGAAGATTATTCCTGTTTGAGAATTCACGCCAACAGCAGTGACGACCATCTTACCACTGCCCTCCATGACATGAGTACCAGCCAACAAAAGTGGGTCTTTCTCTCCTTTCTTTACTAGATCAGATTCACCAGTCAGAGAACTTTCATCAACTTTAAGGTCGTTACACTGAACGACAACACCATCAGCAGGCAATAAGTCACCATATTTAACCTGGCAAAGGTCACCTACCACTATTTCACTGTTGAGTACTTCTATGGGTTCTCCATTTCTCACTACTGTAAACTTGTGTTCACCTTCGATTTTACTTTGCAAGCCACGAAACTGTTGCTCTTTTTGATAATCGTTCACTGCCGTGACCAGTGCTACTATAATCACAGCAACGATAATTGCAAATCCATCGATCCAGCCGGTGTTGTCCTCGGCGCCTTCACACTCCTCTGGGGCAAATATCCCTAGCAGAAGCGACACGATCGCTGCAATCGTGAGAATTATGAGAATCGTATCCTTGAAAGCATCGATTAGAAACTGGAGAAAGGTTTTAGGCGGTTTTGGGGGAATATAGTTGGAACCGAACACGTTCTTACGGTTCTCGATGTCCTCAGGAAAGCCAACAATTCCTTTCTCAGCTGAAGTCTGTAACTTATGGACTAGCTTCTTCGATCCTCCAAACTTTTGAATTAGGTAATCATTTGCTTCTTGTCCTCTGTGCTCCATGAGCAACGTAAGATCTTTGACAGTAACAGTAAAGTTCGCGATGGCGGTAAAATCCATCGAATCCATTGAATGCAATGACTGCTGTTCCTCTTTCTTTATAGCGTCGTCGGCCATGATCAAAACTAGTTCAATTACACCAAGTCAAGTTCTATTTATGTTTAAAATATTACATGTATACAGCCCTCGAAATGCAAGCCTCGTGGGATATATCTTCTAATTAAGCTCACAATGGAAAGCTCGTTCGTTCCACCTCGGTCCGTTCAATGGCAGTCGCTTCAAAACCAGTTATTGTCCGAGATGTCCCGGTCAAGGTTGAAGTACTGCTTGCGAAGCCTTTGTGGACCAAATGTTTCTAAGCAGGTAATTCACTAGAAAATGAAACTTTTCAAAAGTTTCCTCCTGAACAACTGAGCATATATAGGCGGCCACCCTCAAATGCTTCCAGGCCAAAGCGTCACTCCTACTGGCTGCTAAAATAACAAGAAGCTGCCGCTCCAATAACTTGATCACATCACCTTCACATCGTTCCAGAGCAGGTTTTGTAGCCTTGACACGTTTTCTGATCGACAGCAATGCAATTTATGACTAGCAAGCGCCTTTGAACAATAACAAAATGGAAAAACACCAGCCCAGCACACGGGGAACTCGAGCACCACAGGTCGTATAAAAGCTGGCAGTATCTGGGCAACCTTCTCAAGTTTTATACCTTGAAAGAATCTGGATTGTCGTTGTCAAAGTGAAGTTGATCGCTGCTTTGCTTTTGTACACCAAAGAACAAACACAGGTAATTTAGGAAACAATCCAGGAGTTCACTCCTTTCACGAAGGCTTCTCAAAAGCAAAGCAAAGTAACTCGCCTCAGGGCACGTGATGGAAACTCAGTGATTGGTCTAGTTTGAATTCTCGCATGTGATTGGTCAATCGTCGCTATGTTACATGCACGTCATTCGCCGGTCGAGCCATATTTCGCCGCGCCCACCGAAAATGCAACCGCTAGGTGTATTCACAAGCAAGGGAGACAATTGTCTGCGCATGCTCGAAATAACTCGAGTTATTTAACATTTTTTTTAGTTTTTCGTGATTCGAGGTTTTCGCGCGGTTTTCGACGCGGTTAACTTTGACAACCTAAACTTTAAATGAAAAGCATTCAAAAACGGTTCCTCGGCAAGCTAATTGAGGCATGTTGCCACAAAAAGCAACTCAAGGCGGAGACGGAAAACCTTGTTTGACATCACCTGTGGTAATTTTCGGTGGACGAAAGTCCCTTTTGATTTGATGTGTCGACAGTAAAGATGGCGGTTTGTCTGCAACGAGTATTTGGCGAGTCCAGTGTCAATGCATTTTTCTGTTTTCCGAGGTTCTACTTCACATCTTATCCAACACCAAGCGAAAGAAATATATCTTTTCTGGTAAGTACAACGTATTGTTTGTTCCTTGTATTTATAATTTTAGTTTTCATTCGCTTCCTTTCGCTGCAATAAAGAAACTGTGTTGTTGTCATTCTAAATTTCGTGGTGTCCTTCAACGAGAACAGCCTGCGTTCTCTGTTTTCATTATTTTTTCATAAAAATCGACTACAGCATTGAGGTGAAGTTATTTTTCCATTTGAGGGTTGTAATTACCGTTTTAAACCAGTACTTTTTATTCTTCGTCGAAGTGAATGTTTTGATTGAAAAATTTAGTTTTTATTTTACCGCGTATTAAAATTTCTCATCATACCCCCGAGACTTTTGTCTCCCTTCGTGATATGGGAATTCCCATGAACAGGGTGTCAGTCTATTAATATACTACTTGTTGCCAAAATTTGGTGTATTTCTGAGGTGTACTCCCAATACACTCTTGCCGAACAAAGCTGCGTTGATCGAATTCCAATTTGAAGATATTAGTTTTCTAACATCATACTTTCTGGCCTTTCCAGATTTAGCAAATTATAATTTACCAGTAATATCAAGCTCTCACCAAGTCGTACTAAGTTTGAACTTACTTTGTACCAAATGTCAATTCTGTGGACGTTTTCGTTAATTTTTTTTGCCATTTGTTTTCAGAACGGTAGTTCGCAAGTGAAATTAAATTGTTCGAAAATATCTGAACGCCCCTACATTTCTGTTTATATCCAAAGAACGAATTCGTGATATGGGAATCGGCTTGGGTGAGATATTTTCAAGGAACAGCTTAATAAATTGCCGACATCAAACAAAATTTTTAAGGTGTACCCCCAATACACTCTTTCCGGTCAAAGTTCTTCTTTGCGCGCGGTCATATTTGCTTCTCTGTTGATGGCGTGACACATTTTGCATCACATTATTTTGTCAAACAAGCGTATGGATGTTTAACAGAAGTTGAATAGAAGCAGCATTCAGTTAAACATTTTCAGTTTATCGCATCCCTGCTTAATGAGGTATTTGTACAGATTGTTGTGGTAGTGTTCTATAACATCATTGTTTTGAAATCTTGATCTGAACTGTCAAGCAGTGGAACAATTTGCCCACAGGGGCCAATGCAACAACTCTGACAAGTCTATTACGAGTGTTTTAAGATCTGCCACTTCCTGGGCACAAAAGCCATGCACAGAGGGTGTAGCCTTTTCTGGTAGATGTAGACCTTGTGTTTTAGCTGTAATTTTAAATAAATATTGATGTAAGCTTTTTATTTACCATCACAGATCATGACAGATGGGATGAAAATACAGTATGGCTCAAGAATCACTTTGTTAATGGAAGTTCTTGTTGAGGCAGTGCATAAACTTGTAAATTATGCATTCTTGTGTGAAACTTTCTGTGCACTAAGGGATAGATCCAGTTGTGTATCTTTCCTTTTGATAAATGTTTATGATGGCAGAAGTGAAGTGCTTTTTGACTCATCAGGGCATATCAATAATCTTCAGAAACGAAATTGGAAGGCACTCGCTGAGCATGTAAATTTTTTCTTTAGCAGTAAAGATTTTGATTAGTTGGCCAGGTAGGGCTATTGCTCTAGCATGGTGTGTACAACAGAGATTGGCTACTGGATGCCTGGGCCTAGCTGTGAACATTGTGTTTATGAGCAACAGAGCATTGTCACTCAATCACTTTTATAACTATTCAATTTCAAGAGGCTACAAAAATAGGTTGAGCAGGGGGCAATCTCTTTATACTTTAAGATAAAACCTTACCTTACATTTAGTTAAATATATTTTTTTTTCGTAAAGCCTGAAATGTATCAGCTGTTTTGCGTCACTTACAAATCATCTGGAGAGTAGATGGCTAATATTCAGGCGAGGATTCCCATGTTTAATGCAACCAGACCCTACCTTCTGGTGATAACAGTGATTACAGATCTACTTTTACTTAAAAGAAAAATTCAAAACTTTGAAGTGAGTAATGAATTATGAAATATGTACACTACAGTTATTTATTTTTACAGTGCAATCTCATTTGTTTGAACCCTCAATTTTTCAACTCCCCCAATTCTTTGAACCAGTAGTTGTTCATTCTCTTGGATTTGCTTCAGTCAGATTTTTACCTCTTATTTTTTGAACAAAATTCAGTTTCCCTAGGAGGTTAAAAAAATTGGTACTCCACTCCACTGTAGTGATTTATATAACATTATTATACAAATGTTATACACCAAGTCAATAATATTGTTTTTGTTTACTTACTTTTGATTATCAAACAATAACTGTTTATTTTTCATGGGTTTTGTGACATCAGTGACCAGTGTAACAGTACTTTTCTACACCTAATCACAAAGTCTGGTATAACTTTCAGTAATATAAGGAAAAACACTAATAAATATTTCCTTTTCCATTCTGTCCAAGGTTTATGTAAAATATTCTTTATTGATATAAGTGATAAAATTCTTTTAATTTGCAATATTTCAAAGTATTGTACATCATTTTATGAATTCAGAAGAGGACTATTATACACTCAACTCTCTTTAACACTCTTGTACCTTCTACTTTTTTCTCTGAAAAACAGGATGATGAAATGTAATGTAAGGAATATTTTACAGAATGCTTATTAAATGATACATGGTAGGTAATTTATTGTTTAAAAATGAACGCATTGGGACTTCGCAGATGAGGTGCGATCCAAAATTTATTAAGCTGGAGTTATGAGGCTGCAGCAGTGTAGTGATTAGCACTACTGATTTCTTCAATTTGGTTTTTGCGTGTAAGGACAAAAGGTTAAAGTGGGTTGAAGGAAAGCCCCTGTCCTAATTGAAAAATCAGAGAATTAAATCTGAAGTGTAGATTTTTGTGGTGGAAGGAAATCCTTTGCAGGGGCAGATGACATTATCACCAACTTGGCAAAGGAGAGTGATCTTAGGATCAAGGTCTTCAAATGCACTCCCTAATCCAGTTTTGACTAGAAATATGTGACTCTCAAAACCTCAAAAAGGTAGGGCTGGGTGGACAAATGATTTAAAGTGAAGAAATCTGCTAAGGCAGCTAGAAAGTATGAATTGTCTCATTCTTTATGATAGCGATAGAGAGGATAGTGTGCCCTTTGAATAGCCTGACCCCTTGTGCAAGTTGTGTGATCACACCCACTCTGTGCGATGTAATCCACACAGACTGTAGGAGTGATAAGCTGTAATTAGCAGGATGTTGGGGATGCACCATGAGAAATGTGAAGGGGGGGGGGGGGGGGGGAGTCCATAAACAGCATTATTTTAAATTCTCAGGACTTATAATTTTAATACACTGTTGAGTCACTGTCAGGTCATAATAATTAACCCAAAAATTAATAAGGGGATGGTGTTTTGCTCTGACATCAAACTCTCAGGAAAAGCCAACAAAGACATCAATATTAATTATTATTACTTAGGAGAATTACAGTAGCTGTAGCTTTCAGATTTTGGTAGTGAAAGGGTTAGTAAAAGTGGACAATACTTTGCAAAACATATTTAACAGAGACTTCTCAGAAGATGGAACACATACATGTAGCTCATCTTTTTCCTCCCCCCCCCCCCCCCCCCCGTTCTTTCCATTCTGATCATTAATTGAAACTCAGGAAGTACAACATTTGTTATAGTTGCAACTGCTTTATTTGCATAAACAGAATATGTACTGATTACATGTGGGTGTGGTTGCTTTGAAGAAGAACATTTCAGTTGGCAGTATGGGAAGTGATTGTAGTTTTTCAGTGATCTAATTTTCTGTTTGTCATCAGTGGTAAGTGAATAGTTGCGAGGCAAGACTGGGGATAATTGACAGGATAAGAAAATACAACTTTGCAATATCAAGAATAAGAGCCAGCCAATTACCGCTGTGGTTTCCCTGAACAAAACAGTATCAGTTTGCACTCTCAAAACAAAAGAACAAGTGTGGTTAACAGGAAGTTATGAAAGGTTCATGTTTTTCCTATCCCTTCCAAAACAAATGGAAAAATTATTATAATACTTCCTTGATTTAATTTAAGAGCAAGAAAGACATTTGACTCTCTTACTACTAATTCAATATCAGTTTCATGGAACTGAGCACCTAGTTTGAGTTTACAGAAAAACCAAAATAAACAACTTTAATGTGTACAAGAATAGCTGTCAACCTGGGAATAACAGAATGTTTTAAAAATGAGCTTTTCAATCCAATTTATTGAATTAATGAGCTACAAGTGCAGTATTAAATGACACAAAGCTAACTTGCAACTGACTTGAAATATTTCTCCTGTATTCAAGCATTTCCAATGTGCATCTCTCTCAAACAGAACCTAAACATCAACAAAAAAAAAAACTCTTTAATTTGACTAGAAAACGATGAAATCTAAAATATTTTGTAAATTCCTATAATTGCACTGTAAGGAATCGTTTTGGTCCGCGGTGTACAAGTTTGGAACGATATCTTTATTGTGCATATTATGTTACCGACCACATGAAGTCACATAGCAACACTGGCCTACTATCGTCCGTATTAGCTTGTAATTTGAATATTATCATGATTAAAGATTACTTTAAGAAAATTGCTCCCTCCTCAAAAAACAAAACACACTACAAACTGTTTAAAAGTATGCATGCATACATAAAGATTTGAATTCTCTTACCTCCTCGATTGACAGAGCCGTCGGAACTTTCGCCCTCCACCGACAGAGCAAAACCCTTTCTACTTTTAACATTTATCACAGTAAAAAATTTTCTTCAACCTAACAAATCTGCTATTAGAGCGGAACATTTTCACAATGAGTCGCAAAGGATCGAAAAAATAAGATGGTGCGTAAGAAAAATTCGATCGCTCCTAAACTTGAAAACTTCTGCAAAGTTTCCTAGCGCTTAAAAAAATCATTGCTATTTCTATACGCCATTCTGATACAGGAAGACGTATAAACACTGCTATTTTGATCCAAATCTCTAGAACAAAGCGAAGACAACTACATTCGCCCCTCCGGCCGCCATATTTGTTTGTAACATTTAAGTTCGCGCGTGTGCAAGAAGAATCTGGGTACTAGCACAAAGATCAACCAATCAGACAATTGTCTCCCTTGCTGTATTCACAGCTTTTTCGATTATATAATTCCCACCGGGCCATAGGTCGGAAATGAGGAAACAGTCGAGATTCAGCCATATTTTTACCTAGCCATTTCTTCCAGAATTTTTTGCGGTAGAACTGAGAATAGATTGGAAGTTTTTGACGAAAATCTCTAACGTTATCAAATCTCTAAACCTGAGGCTTTCTCTCCCCACTTTTTGGTTAGAAAATAATATGCTTTGAAAACAAATTGTTATTTCCTGTAGGTGTATGTGGGTCGTCAATTATGTTTTCAGTAAATGTCCAAAAAATTCCTTGGGTAGTTCTGATATTTTAAACAGTGATAAGACAATCCAGCTTCTTTAAGAAAAAAAAAGAAAACTAAAATAAAAACAAAACTCGCTGAGATTTGCCCTTGATTATAAACAGAGGCGTCGAGACATCCTACAAAAATATATTAAGTAATTATTTTTATTTCCAAATTTCTTGAGAGAGAAAGAGTTTAATTATGTGGGTGAATTATTTTTGAGTTAAAAGATTTGATGTGCTTTACGGAGGTGTAGAGCTCTTCGCTGAGTGGCCCGTTTGTAATATTTCATTGACACTGATCCGGGGATTGATCAGTTGCCGATTAGTGAATTATTAAGAATTTTTATGAAACTTATCTTCGAATTGCAGTGCCCATTTATTTCAACACCGTAAAAAAAAAAAAAAAAAAGCAATGACACGACAGTCCATATATATCATTCTTACTCTTGAAAAATTGTCAAGCTCCAAATGATCACATCTCACACGTGTATATTTCCCTGTAAGTGGGCAGAGGTTTGGCTTGGCAGGGGGTCATTGCCGCCTTTTTTGGTCAGCGGATAACTGCTTGAGAGCGGACGATATCCTCCTGCATCCAATATGGCGGGAGAAAGACTTGTTTTCAAGGAAGTTCTTCCTAAACAAGGGCTCCTTTTCACTGAACAGACGCCGATGCCGGTTCTTTGCAAGCCGAAGATAATGCCCATGAAATCTGTCACGCTTGAAAAGTTGGAAACTATGCAGAAAGAGGCACAAGAAGCGGTAAAACGACAGGATCAAGAACAGAAATTACAAGGTGGATTCACATAGCAACATGGAATATTCAAAACAAACATTACCGCTGCCGCTACATGAAGTTGAACTTTCAGAAATTATACAAGATTCATTGTTTCATCTATAAAACTTCCTTCTAATCCAAACTTTGGCGGAATTTCAACAGGAACTTCAGCTGAGAGAGTCTTAACTTTGGAACATAATAAACAGGCAGGAAGCGAAAAACACCTGAAAATACTCGCGTGTTAATATGTAAACTTATAGGTTGCGCAGTTTGTTCAGAAACAATTAGTGCGTTTTGGCAAGCATTAGCTTGTTCCACATTGCGCATGTATCATCACAATACGGCAAAATAGAAGAGTTTATAGGTGGATTGCAATGCCGCCATGTTGGTGTAAAAACAAAAGAAAATTTGCTCGTGAACATAGTTTGCATAAGAAATGAATGGAAGTTAACTCCCTGGGGAAAAAAATTTGATTGTTCCTATCCACCAACATGGCGGCCATGACATCACATGCAATCAACCTATAAGAATAAATGGGATGGTAGACAGGCTAAAACTACAGAATACAGGGCCACTTATTTGCATCCACTGAATTACAATAGTGTCCATTGTTATATGCTTTGTTTTACAAAAGCCTTAAACATCTGTAAATGAAGTTGACCAAAGTGGTCCTGTCAACTGGCCACACTTACCAAGCCAGGTGTGTGTGGTTTGACAGTCTTATACCCATGTCAAAACTGGAACCAGGCTCCAGTTTTTCAAAGGCCGGATAACTTTATCCTGTGGATAAGTCACTATCCGACAGTTTAAATCTGTGCAAAGATTTCAGTATTTCCTCTTGTACAAGCGAATATGCACGCTCTAACCACAGTTAAGTTTGGGAGTGTAGGAAAACCTTGGACAATGTTTAACGTGAAGTATATTTTAGACCCTGAATAGTGCCTTATCCAGGGGATAAAGTTATCCAGCCTTTGAACAACTGGGGCCAGGTGGACTGCTATTGTTGATGTTTACACTGGTGGAATTTTTTGGGTGAGTTCAGTTGTAAATTTTCGTATTTCAAGCATTCTTAGCATATATCTGTTGCATTCCCATACACATGTATGGATAGCAAGGAAAAAGCTTATATATTCTTGAAATACACAAATATAGTGAAAACTGCAAAACCTAAAATTTGTTGGTCCTGTGACATGCTTGTGACCTGTGAGTGGATTTTTCTCTTGTGCATATCTGAGCTTTTCTTAAGGAAATTGTTTTGTCCATTAAAATTTGTGCGTACACAGCAATCCATTATCAGCAATACAGCCGACAATCAAAGATCACTGTTATGTATCATGTTGCCATGGAAACCACATGCCATAACAGTATGTAGTTGTTTGTTACACATTACATGTACTCATAGGTCTTTTACATTATATTCTGTAAAATTTTTAAATCATTACTTGGTGACTCATGAAGGTCACTGGAGTTGTTTTTACTGCAGTTTGGACAATCAAGCAAAGAAAATAACCACAGAGAAGTTAACTTCACTTAAAGCTGCTGCTTGAGCAATTGATGGCTTCTGCCTCATTTATTATTACTTCAAATTCTGGGCGTTTTACTATTCACAGGACTTTATGGGACAGTTTTGGGGAGGACTAATCTGTGTACAGCCACCTGGGGCCCGTTTCTCGAAAGACCCGGTAACTTATCGGGCCCGATAAGTATATTTTGAAATGTTTTTTCGCCGATCACACAGTGATTACGGACGTAGTACTTGGCGAAAGTTTTCATAGAATTATAAGATCTTAAAATTTAGTATTCAAAGCTAACAAAAATTGACTTCTGTTAAGAAACATCACCAAAGACACTTACCGGGCCCGATAAGTTACTGGGACTTTCGAGAAACGGGTCCCTGTTCTCATAAAAAAAAAAATGAAATTGGAGTTGGGCATCTATGGGCTAAAATTGATAATCATGTACTGCTCCCTTTTGAAACTGCAAATGAGTCACCGTAATGGCTAAGTAATGCAGGCAACATACGTTGTATTGGGGATATTCAGTGGATTTTTGGGTGTGGATGTGCCGCTGGGATTCTGAAACCCTTACTCTGTACCAGACAACGTTCAGTCGCATTTTGCCACCCTATTCTAGACTAGAAACCAAAAATCCCAATTCAATCCTAGACTTGAGTCTTACTGTATTTATTTGCCTATAAGCTGAGAGATTTTTGCACCAAATTAAACTGAGAACTGGTCAAATCTTAACAGGATAGTGGGTTCGGCTTATAGCCAAGTATTTCTGCCCAAAAAAAATTGTCCCGGTGCTACAGGAGTTGAAATTGAATGTATCTTCATCTATAAGCCGAGCGATTATCAACAAACACAAATTAGGGTATGTAGGTAAATCATCCTTGGTTATTAATGAAGTTTTCATTCGTTGTTTTCTTGCTTGTTGTTTGCTGATTTCTGTCAGATTGTTTTGCAATGGTTTATCAACCTGTGGAACGACCGTCTCTGATTGGTCAGTTTTTGATGTCAAAACAAAACATTTATTATTTATAATATTTGTTCCTGGGGACCTGTTCCAGGCTAGATTTTTCTCAATGATACCCTATTCTTGATCAAAACTTTCTGATTTGTATACCCCATCCCAGACTAAACTGCTGGAAAAAACATACCCTTCACAGTGGCACATACCTATATAGCAAATATATGGGAGTACTCCCCTCTGGGTTAGACTCTGGCATTATGGGCCACTAAGGTTTGAACTGTGACTTTACCACGAAACCAAGAGCTGAAACTTTAAACAATATTGGTCAGCTAGTTTCTCTAGTTTTCTTTCAAAGGTTTTTGTTCTGATAAGTAGCAGTTTCAATTTTTAAAAAACAAACAAAAAGTTGCCACACTAACAATGTTGGTCTATGCAAACATAATTTCAATGGAGTTGTGTTTGAGCAATTTCCCACATGATTTTGAGGTATGCTTCATTGTTCAAACTCGCCTTGAAAAAATGGTGCATGTTGTGATGTTGTACAATTCTTTTCAAAATATTAACATCACAAAAGGATAGTTAGACTGCAGGGAATTCCACCACAAGATTATCATCAGGGTGGCAAAATATCAAAACTATACATGATTACACATTCAGTTTAATCAATGAATCATTTTTTTATGCTGACGAAAATTGTTTCCCGGTAACAAGGGCAAAAGGTGTAAATTGAATTTGTACGTTGAAATTGAAGCTCAGAGACAACAGCTGGTCGTATAAACTGCTTTTATTAAACAGTAAAATGGTGTTGGTTGAGTATTATTTAAAGTGGATAACACCATAGTCCGTGCTGTTTTTTGGACATAAAATTCAAGGAGTATTCAAGGATACAAGCACTAAAAAAACTGAGTTTTCAAGGAGTATTCAAAGCAAATTTACTTTGACTTGCACTATGTTTCAAAATGTTTTCATTAGTAAATAGCAACTTTAAAAAAGCTTCCCCGGATACAATCTGTCCCTGATTTTGAAATCTGCGCTCAATCCCTCAATTGTTTTGATACAATCTTTCATTATTTCCCATCCAAACAAAAATTCAAGGAGTTTTCATTATTTTCAAGCATTTTTAGCAAAAATTCTTCTTTTCAAGGGCTTTTCAAGGACTTCAAGGAGAAGCACGAACCCTGTAACACTTCCAAAGCCATGATACAATTAAGATATAACATTTTGGGAAAGACTGATTTTCACAGTACTGCCACCAGACAAGGACAAGTGATTTCTTGTTTGCTCAAAAATGCCTGAATTCTTAAATGTGACTGTCAATTCAGTCAGAGAACATTACCCTGTTTTTTTTTCTCAAAAAAAAAAAGGCCAAAATATTAAATCAGTGAAGGAAAAGCAAAGAAAAAAGCATGTGATGTTCTTTGATTAATGCATCAGTCAATTCCAGCTGTGCCCACCCCCCCCCCCCCCCCAAGCAATAGTGGGGCATTTTCCCATACTGTCCATCCTGGGGGCGGGCATTGGGCATATTTAGCCATCCAACCCATAAGCCCAGGGCATTTGACCATCTCACCCTTTTCACCTTACAGTTTTGTCGCTTCTTTTAATGACCAATCCATCAGCAAATACAGTGAGTTTCGTTTTGAATACTTCTAGATAGGACATAAATGGGATGCTAGATCTGCAGAATGACTGTTTTTTTAATACTACGGGAGACAAAGATTAGCTTAGATTATATTGAAAATAAGACGAAAAATGAAGAAAACAAAACATTTTTGAGCTGCCACCACAGGAAATTTGAACAACTAGTTTGTCCAGGATGTCAATGTGGAGCATTTTCCAGTTAATTTTCAAAACATCCTAACTCCAAACCAAAAATTGACCTAAAAATCAACATATGACAGTTTTGCTCTCAGCCTGATGTTTAAATCAGTCCTAAACCAGAGGAAATTTCTCAAGATGGCAGAAAGTATAAATGACACTTTCTAAAGAGAGTAAAACGCGTCTCATGTTCGGAGTGGAAGAAGCTTTAGTCCATTATATCAGGGTGTACAATTACAATCTATCTTCAAGACAGAAGTTGACTGTGATTGCTGTTAACATACTATACACTCCCAGAATTGAAAATTCTGGCTATTCGATCTGCCTCTGACATGGAGATTGGCGGTTTTTTATTTCTCCTTGCCTTGTAAACTGGTTCCCGCTCAACAAATCTCTCAGTTAACTTTCCCCTTGTCTGTTGCACACTTTGTAAATGATTTGAGCGTGCCAACAGTTTGGATTGTGAACTGCTCGTATTGTGATGTGACAAGCCCAATCTAAGTGCCCTCATAGACTCTGCTAGCTGTTCTGATGGCATAAAGAAATTTGGCAAATTAACACTTGTTGGATGATAACTTGACAATGAAGGCTGTCTTGGGAGTTCTCTGGATTGCAGGCTGTCATAAGAAGTACAAGGGCTGTGTTCATTTTCTTTACCATCTTCAAATACTTTGGCCTTTTCGTCCACTGGACTGTTAACAAATCCAGAAGTCCTCTCAGTGGTCAAGCCTGCTCTACCATTACAGTTTTCAATGCTACTTTTTATCAAGTCCTCTTTACCAACATGACTGCCTGTTGCAGGATAATGCTCCTCACTGTTACCTGCACAATCACCAACATAGCCAACATCATCATCAGAATCAACATCACCTTCCTGATCAAGAAACTTTGACTCTGCAGCATTACGTAATTTGGAGACTGTTTCACTGTCTTTATTAAACACAGAAGGAGGAGTTGACAATCCCACAGGCTCTTCCACCTCATCCACATCTGGTGTGGTATCATCCTCTTCACTACTAAGCCAGCTGTCTTTAATATTAGTAAACCTTGTGGCTTTGGTATTGTCCTGAACATATCCACTTACAGAACACTCCCCAGAGATATCACTGATGTCACTGAGCTCACTATCAACAGATGGTCGTCTATTTTCAAGTACTGACCTATTTTTTTCCAAACCAAAGAAACTGTCTACTTTTGCATCATGCTGTAGATGTTCTTTACCATCACTGAAAGGGAAAATGTCTTTGGAATTAGATGCTTCTGGTCCTCCAGCTAGGATGGCATCCCCAGTTTTTTCATTAGTGTAATCTGTTTCCAGTGGTGTGACATGAGAAGCAAACAAGTGCCCATCATCCTCGGGCACACCAGAGGGTTCAACACTTATTGATAGTATCTCATGCCTGACGTCAGTTTCTACAAATCCAGTTCTTGGTGGCTTACTATCCATACCAAGGCCTACCACTGGTGTAAGTTTGGTTTTCAGTGTTTTCAAAGTCTCAACAGAGGCTTCTACAGTTACACCTGTGTCTAAGAAAAAATGCCTTGTTGGTTCAACAACAGATAACTCTTCTTGAGTGTGACTGGCATCATCCCAAACATTTCTTGGTCTTAATTTGAGGTTTAAATTTTGTTGTAGAGTATCCAGTTCCTTCATGTTTTGCCTAAAAAAGATGACATCACAAACATCAAATAAAGCTGCTTCAACAAACACGAAATGACCACTCTTGAACCCAAAATGGAGCATTTACAATGCATTACTTTTATTAACCAACCGTCTGACTCAATTAAGGATTGATTTATACTAACTTTAAAAAGATGACAGGCTGCCTGACTGGCTGATTGAATATTCCATTTATTGGTTGATCAAGAATCATTTAAAAATCCCCTCAATAAACCTGCAGGTCAACTGTTTAAGACTTGACCTAGCCAGTTATCTGTCCGTAATATCTTGGTGAACTGTTGGTAATCTGTTGGCCAAGCTGGCCAACAGCTTTGTTGGTACCTGTTCTTCAAATTTTTACATTTATAGGAATATGAAAAACAATGGTTAATCTAAAATGTAAAAATAATATTTTTGGTGTCATTAGTGACATATCAGGGCAAACAACTCTGTGTTATATGGAAAGAACTAAGTCAAAGAAGTCAATGAATAGATCACTAACAAAGTAGCCAATCAGATGTTATTACAGGTAATAATATATCTTCCAACAAGTTAAGTAAAGGACTCCATTTCCTACAATATCATAGACAGTTTGTAAACTTTGTTTCGTTTCTTATTCCTCCATTTTGATATGAAATTACCACAGAATTTAAGCAAAGTGTAAAACACATGCAAAGTGTAATACACAAGCAGGAGTAGCTACTATCGATGTTCACATTTCACCCTATCTAAAAGATCTTCACTGGTTACCCGTAGAGTTTCGGATCGAATTCAAAATATTACTACTTGTTTTCAAAGCGTTAAATGGTATCGCTCCACGTTATATCTGTGATCTCATCAGGGAAAAGGCATCAATCAGAAGCTCTTTGAGATCTAATGACCTCACTTTGTTAGAGGTGCCTCGAACCAAATGTTAGACTTTTGGTGATCAAGCATTCGCTTTTGCTGGTCCATCCAAGTGGAATAAGCTTCCTCTGGCAATTAGGACTGCCAAGAACTTAAAAATACTTTCAAGAAACACTTGAAGACATTTTTGTTTAAAAAAGCACATGACATCTGATTATTTTTTACTTTGTTTATTTTATTTCTTACTTTTTGTTTGATTGATTATTCTTAAATTTTATATTTTATTGATTTTGACTAAATTTTTCGTTTTTATATTGTAAGCGCTTTTGAATATTAATTTATGAAAAGCGCTATATAAATTGATTATTATTATTATCATGTAGTGCATTCACTACAAAATAAAGTAACTTTTTCAATGCATTCACAGTAAAACAAAATCTCAATTTGGTAACCAAAATCAGACCTGGCTCTGTAAGCCAGCAAACCAATGAGATTTGCACTCCCTTGTGTAAACAAGTCTTTGACATTAATCCTAAAAGCTGGTAAAGTTTGGAGGCAATATACTTTCTTTATTGTTCCCCTTTGCAGATTTTTATATTTTTATATCTTAATTAGTACTTTCTGTATTTCCAAAATGTTGTATTCCTTCAAGATTTGGAAAAATCAAGGAAATGATAATGTGGTCTAGCTGAAACAGGCCAGCATTATTGAGGGCAATGAATAATGCTTGTTGCTCCTAACTCGGAAAGAATGAGAGAAGATATTACAGGCAGGTTGATAGAAATGTCAGTGGAAAGCGGGACTTCTTTTTGAACATGCAAACAATTAAATATAGGTAGAAATGAACAAATGTAAAGAAACCAACAGAATCATTGTGCTTTCACAAAGAAATTCAATGAAGTTTGAGTACAGTAAATACCTAATGATGCCATTTTAAAGGGACAGTATTACGCTATTTTTAATAACACATTGAAAATCGGAAAGACGCTATTTGGTTGATAGCAGCCAAGATATAATGACAAAAATCCATTAAAAGACTATCAGAATGCAAAGAAACTATCCACAGATATTTTCGCTGGCAGATGACCAAGATAGAGAGGGGTTCAAATTTGAAAATGTCTGGCAGACGTTTTCAAATTTCGCTGTTGTAACGCACTAAAATCGCCAGTTGTACTATATTTTGGTTCAACGTTTCGTCTTAGAATCACTATTAATATTTCTTTAAATTAGCGACTGAGAAATTAATTAACACAGTGTTCAAAGTTTAAATTTAGCCAAAAATCATGATATCTCCCATGATACTGCCCCTTTAAGGTGTCTCCCTAGGGTTTTAAGCTTGAGCGCATACTGATGATGCAAGCTTTAGTAATGTGCATGCACAAACTGACGTAAGCTCAAGCAAAACAGTGAACCAGTTAATACAACTCAAATTACAGCCCTGAAGTAGAAACAGAAAGATTAGCATTTTAAAGAAAACATTTCTGGAATAGTTTTATAAACCAAAATATTGCTGTTCATTTCTTTGAAGATAACTGAGGTAAATTTCATCCAATTAGTTTACGCAAACAAGTCCATTGCTCTTAAGTTCACTCATGCTCAAATAGCGATCTTGATGAATTTTTTTTGTAAGACGCCATTACTGTGCATGAAAATGTAGACTATCAACTGGATTTTCTCGCGTTTCCTTCAGTGAAATTTCCTTAAAACTGATGCAGAGGTTTCAAATTATTTGCTCTAATTAGGGCTTGATTTTCACAAAAATTTATAAGACAAGTTTTTACGCAGTGGCAAAAACCACAAATTCGCAAAAAGCAAAAAGCCTGCCTCTACTTTTTTTGCTCTTAAAAGATTTTTCTGATAAGTTTCTATCCACTGTTAAAACAAAGCCACACACTAACAAATGCTTCAAGGACACAGTTTTTGTTCTTGATTATTACATTTTTGCCGATATTTTCAATGAATTATTGGTAGAAAGAAAACAAGAGAAAACTGGCTTTTGATGTGTAACACAGCGTGTGCCATTATTATAAGTGAAAAGCGTATGGAGCTACCTTAATACAGTTATGGTAACATATTAGTCTTATTTGGCCTCACGATGGGTATTTTGTTTCCACTGCACCTCACTGAAAAAACAAATGTTTTTCAACCAAACTTGTCTGATATGTGACCAGAGTATTATCAAAAAGGTATGATTAAGTAAATCCAATCTCATTTCTCGTGATGTCGAACATGTTAAATGCCTTCCAAATACACTACTACATAGTGTGTTTTCTACAAACCTTAACTGAGAAAAAAGAAGAGATGTGGAACAAACAGGCAAACCACCAAATGGCACGTCTGGATCTCTGATGCCAGCATGTCCAGAGGGCTTGAAACCAATGAGAACATCCTCCTCCTGCTGCCCTTGTAGATGACTTGACCAAGCACCATCTGGGTGGAATCTGTGCTCTAAACTATCTTGGTGAATAACTTTGTAAGTGTCACCAGGTTTAATCTCTATAGATGTGTCAGTTGAACCACCCTAAAACAAAGCACACTCAAAATAAAGATTATTGTAAGTTTTGTTGAAGCGAGCCTTACACAGTACTTGACAAATGACATGTTTTCAACTTGGGACTCTTGCTGGAGCCTTGGGTATAGGCAACAAAAGTTCATAATTTTGCAAATTAGGAATTCAATCCACACTCTCTAAGGCAGGTGTTCTTGTGGTACAAAATTACCAGCCTGATTGACCTGGCTAGGCCTCACCCACTGTAGAAAAACACATCTACACCAAATAACACGAGCAGGGGTAAATAAACTTAATATTTATGACATTATACTCACATCCTGCTTTGGAGTGGGAAGATTTATTGTTCTTGAAGCAGGTAAAGATCGAGGTGGAGACACAGGAATCACAGGTGAAACACCAAGCTGGAAACAAAAGGTTAACAATAATAATAAACACTACAAGTAATCACAGATTTATTTAGACTACAGTCGAACCTCCCTTTGTGACTACCTCTCATAAGCGACCACTTTTCCAAAATACCAAAAGTTTTCAAGTCAAATCACTAAAGATGGAACCTCTCGTAGGCGACCACCTCTCGTAAGCAACCACTCATTTTTACTAACCCTTATACTCAATACGGGTATGTGCACAGCACGGAATAATTCAAAATAGCATTGAAGGTACATGATGACTAACCCAATGAACAAAAGCACTGAAAATCTTTCCACTTCAGTTGGTAAGACAGGACAACCACAAAATCACACGGCACACACCAGATTAGCATGAATTAACTCAATGCAATCCTTACAGGATGAGGGGCTGTTTTCAAGTGAGATACTAACATAACCATGACTGTTGGTTAGAGTGGTTCTCAACATTTTTTGTTTGAATGTTTGAGTGCTTTCCATTTGCCAAACTCAGCCAGACTGGCCAGCCTGTAAATCAAATGCATAATTTTGAAAGGATAGTGCTGCAAAATCTTTAAAAATATGGTAATTATACTCTGAAAATGGTACGTGCTATTTGGAAGAAATTTGAATGACTAGGACAAGACTTGTCCTTCAAATTGGTAAATTCATTTACGAACTGACTGGTCTGGCCGGCCAGTTCTGACAAACAGAAAGTGCCCTTTGTTTTTCTGAATCTTATGGAGAGAAATTTAACACCTTCATTTTATTTTATCACTGTTTTCCTCTTCCTATCATAAAAGTTTACAGAAATACTGTGATGTGAACTTCAAGGTTACATGGCATGCAGACTGCAAGCATATTTCAACCCCACCCCCAATCAAACAACCATTCAACAACTGGAACTTAAATAAACTTTCCTTTACGGGCTATGTTTTGGTTTTTAAAATTACTCTTTATTTAAACATTAATGTCAAAGAGGAACAATAATATTGCAAGGAGATTGTTAGCTTACCTTTATCTGCCCTTTGCAGTCTCCATTGAAATCAGTGACATTGTACCATCCAATCAGCTGCCTCATACCAGCCAACAACGGTGACAGGTCTAATGATACAAACCCAATAACACGGTCTTCACTGGGGCTGTCAACCTTCCCTTCACCAGACCCTGGTACTTTGGTGGATACATCTGTGGACAGAGTATATTATTAGATCTCACAACTTGATCTTGTTTTCCTATTTGACTCTTATCAAGAAGAGAAATAAAAAAATGTCCTTCAACAGTAACTATTATTATTGAAGTGCTTGGTGGAGAAAGGGTGTACGTGACGACTGGGCCTTTAAAGATGAATTTCTCTTAATATTTGGCTTTAATTGGTTTACTGGAAGATTATCATGTTAAATGTGTTTCTTTGCTAACTTTATCTTAAGGTACAAATTTGGTGTGTTTTAAAGCTTGTTACATTTACTTGGACAAAAGAGAATTCAACGCTTGGCTGATTTCTCTTTTTTTTGTCGAAACTCATCATTACTTACTTGAACTACATTAATTTTAACGAAAAAAAGATACACTAATTATTCTTTGAATTCAAGCCCTTAGACCAAAGCATGCTTTTTACATGGTAACCAGTCTATGTTCCAAATTAAACCTTACTTTAGGTAAATTTGAACTATTATAAAACCAAATTGTCCCTTTTACCCAATTTCCACCAAGCTCCTGAAAGGTTGTTAAAATTCTCACAAGGCCATTACTGTATGTAGATCTACAAAACCTTTTCTCAGCAGGGTCCTGAAATACTAAGTATGTTTATGTCTTCTGTTAAATTCAGTAGTTTAGTCACAAAATATTCGTGACATAACAATAGCAAAGTCTGTTTATTTTTTGACACTAATATACACTAAAAAAGGCTAGCACCAAAAGATGGAATATGACTTGTACCACAATTACCAGTAACAACAAACCCTTCTAAATTAGCAATTTACAAAAGTAGGGTTAGTTGATACTGACAATTGTGGTATAAGTCATGTTCCATCTTTTGGTGCTAATATTTCCCCCTTTTTTTTTTTTTTTTTTTTGTAGTGCCAAAAAATAAATAAACAGTTGCTATTGTTGTGTCATGAATATTTTGTGAAAATGGACTTAACTACTGAATTTAACAGAAGACATGGGCGATATGAATGTACTTAGTTCAATTCCTTCAGAAAACATTTATCCCAGTGTTTTATATGTTGCTGTATATATGTTTCATTTGCAATAAAAACCTATGATTACGAGCAAGATTTGCATTTTTTTCAGTCTGTCAATCATCATAAAAGGAAGCACAAAGCAGTGTATAAAACATTGGGGCAACATTTCCTGAAGGAATGGAAGGCTGCATACAAAAAATTCAGTGAATCTGAGCTAAAACAACATGAAGTGGTCTAACAAGTACTATTAATAGGTGAGTTATGCACCAAGCCCTTCAACTACACTTGAACCTCCACCAAGTCTTGAGGACACCTCCTGGTAGTAGATGCCAAACTGCGGTACAAGTGATTTCTTCACTGAAACCCCATAACCTCCTATGTGCAAACACCTCAGCATAATTTGTAAAAACAAATAACTTTTTACAGGACTTTTAACCCCAACCATAGCATGACAGTCAAAATAACTGTTATATGTTTAACCCTTTAAACCCTAACATCAAAGAACAAATTCACCTATCTTGTGCCCATAATTTTCTTATAAAAGTACTGTGGAGAAGTTACTGACAAAACATACAAAAATTCACCTTGGGCGATCATATCCTTCATTTTCATGACCTCAGAGATTAAATAAGCATTGATATTACAAGGAGAAATTTGATGCTGACCACTGTTAGGGCTTAAAGGGTTAATGGGTTATTTTTATTGGTGTCAAATTATTACACACACTGGGTAAGTATACATGTCACCTGAGAGAAAGCCATAAGTAAGTTACACATTAAGATGTACTGTTATTAAAATGTGTAGTTCCAGAAAATTATCATACTCCCCCATGGTAGGAATTTTTTCCAAGTTCACCCACCCCTCTGTAAATTCCAATTTAACTTCTTTAATTTCTTTAAATGTTTGGGCCTTTGAGACCCCCTTCCCCCAACCCCTTGGAATTTTCATTTCCATCAGTGGGGGGATGGATATTTTCCAGAACTAAACAATACACTGATGCAGTTACCCTTATTGTGTGATGTGTGCCACACCTGGAAAGCAAGACCCTAAAAAGTGAACAAAATAATGACAACATTTGCCCAACACAAAATGAAGATTTTTAAATCAGGGATAATTTTTAGGTTTTTTCCCCTTCTTTACTTAATTTTAAACCTGTTCAATACCTTGTAACTTGATTGGTCACTCTTAAATTTCTTATTGCTGCCGCAGTGAGGGAGCCTGAAGCAACTTAGGAAGGCAGCATTCTAATCGGCACAGAAATATATGTATGGAGCCTTGCGAGTGCTTTCTTGCAAAAAGCAAAGGATTGTGGTCGTGCAAAGATCAACGGCACAAGGCATTGCGGCTAATTTTATGGACACCACAATGCAACAAGCCTCTCTGCTCTGCTCTACTGAAGAAATTAGTATTTTCTCGCTTTTAATGCTCCTAAATTTTACGGAATGTTTCTACTTCGTTAATATTTTCTTAACTGTATTGCTTTTAATTTTAGAATGCAATATATTGGCGTTTAAGGTTAAGGTATAACCTCTAAGTAAGAATAAATGAAGGCAAATTCTTGAAAGTTGTGTTGTTACCCGGGTTGATTATTCTTATTATTCGCTATTTCTGTATTTCGTCTCAAATTCCACATAACGCAATGCCTGCCTTCAGTTTATCCATTACAGTGGTAGCTAATAAGTCGTACAACCTGTCAATTTCAAAGAAACTTGAGAAGTAATATTATTAAAGCACATGCAGTTTCCTTGTAGTTAGAAGAGTGATTTGCTCCTATGGGAAATGACTCAGGAGACCCCATTAAAGTGCCAGGATTCTAACATGGTCATTTTTAGTACAAAACTTAGGCACTCAGGCTACACTACAAAAAATTATTTGAGGACTACCTTATCCGAAAAGCAAAGAACACGCGCATATGCAAGGTTTGTAGAATCAAAGGCTCCTGTGAGCCAACTTGTGAATGCAGATGACACATAGTAATTGAAATTTAGATGGCTACGGAAACTTCCTTGAAAGCTAAAAGAAATTATATCTTTGCCCGATTATGTAACGAAAAATAACCATTCTTGTACTATAAAAATGATTGTCAAACTGTTCTCTACAGATTTAATAAGATTATATTGATGCGCCGATTAAAAAAAAAAATCACGTGTCTTTTTTTTTTTTCAAAGTTCATAGAAGCACGCCATGTGCAGCTACGTCATGCAAATTCGTGTCCCCGATAGTCCGGGGCTACTGGATTTTGCGATCGGGCTAGTGGATTCTGACCATCACTTGCCCGGCAAGTGAAGTTTTTTTGGGAATTAAAATTACAAAATTACTGTAGGGCAAGCCGATCTCACAAAGGGAAATATGTTCAACAAAGTATCGCATTACATTTCATGCCCGACATAAATGCGTGAAATTTTTCCTTTGGAGTTCAGTCCACGCAATCGTCAAGTAAAAATAATGAAGTATGGCAAGCTCTTGCTAAATAACAATTATTTATCGACTGCGTCCTTTTGCTTTCCCATAAATTACCAGTTGTAAATTTCGAAAATGAAACATTTTTTCCCTTTGAAACCTCTATGAAAGCTGACAAGATCTTAAAGTGTTCATTTGCATAATTTTGTTTACGACGTCAAAGATGCGTGACATGGCACGTTCCACTTTCGCGTGAAAACTGACAAATTAAATTATTTTTTAATTAAATTATTTCTAAATTAAATTATTTTTAATTCTTAAAAGAAACCGCACTTTCTAGAAAAAAACGAAAAAACCTATAACTTTGCTCAGATTCAACGAAAAATCTCAATTCTTACACTAAAATGATTGTCAAATTATTCTCTACAGAATGAATGAGAGAATTTTGACGCGTCGTGAAAAAAAATTTTCACGTTTTTTTTTTCACTAATTGAGTTTACGACCCCGGACTTTCTGAAAAACTAAAAAAAACTCTTAACTTTGCTCAGATTGAACGAAAAATCTCCATTCTTGCACTGAATGATCATCAAATTATTCTCTACATATTGAATAAGAATTTCCTGATGCGCCGTGAACAATAAATGTTCGCGTGTTTTTTTCCACTAATTAAATTTAAAACTCATTCACTGCGCATGCCCGAAAGTTAACGACAAAACCGACCAACCGACCAAGTCAAAAGTCACCTATCGCTAAAACTCGTTCATTGCGCTACGCGCATTCACGAGTTAAAAATGGTCTTACACCAGAACTTTGGCAGCCTTGATGAACTCTGGCTACCGTGCCGAAATTGATGAGCGTATTTCCAATCATGCAATCTTCCATATCATCTCTGATTCGAATTTTTTTTCAGCAGGGCAAAACTGCATTTCAGCTGAACTTAAACACTTCAATATATTTGAATGCTATGAAATTGAAATAGATGAAGAGTACACAATGAAGTTTCTTGGGAAAAAATTCTGAGAATTTTCATTGTGTAATTACCATCTATTTCATTTTCATAGCATTGGGTGGTTGGCTGGTTTGCTAAATATTTAAAGGACACTTCAAATGCTGGATATAAATCGTTTTGAAATGACAAGCTTGACATGACAACATTTTATTTCATTTCAGTTTCTTTTTCATTAAATGACGTTACGCACGCTTTGGGTTGTTAAACACGTTATTTGTCCATTATACTGAGTTTTCTGGATTCACACAGGCACAATGGGCCACTTTCAACCTTCCCTTCCTATTCTAACCTCCCTCCCCACAGCAGCATTTAATTCACTGCCTTTCCAGTATACTAGTTTAATTTTGTATCTTATATTTATCGAGGGCCACCCTAATTAACCATTGTGTTAGCTTTTCTGGTGTTACCCCATTAAATATAGTCTTTATTATTATTATTATTATTATTATTATTATTATTATTATTATTATTATTATTATTATTATTATTATTATTATTATTATTATTATTGTTAATTGCTTTGTTTGTTCTTATCAAGAGTAGGAAACATTTCTCCTTCAGCAGTTTAGAATGTAGGCAAAGCTTCATTGCAAGAGGACTATTAACCAGTGGGGCTGACAGTGTAATATATTATCCAAAAATTAATTACCAATTGAAAATTCTGTGATCAACTGTAATTACTGTTTTCTCGAAGCCTATAACTCACCTCTGATTGAAGTGATGTACAACTTATCCTTTCTAGTTTCTGAAACTCCCAGCTGGGGCTAGTTGAAGACATGACAACTGATGTATGTGATGGAAGTAAAGAAGAAAGTGTTTGATAGGAAACATACACATTGGGCATTGATCTGCAAAAGAAAATTCACAGTTCATATCTAGCTAGTAAAAATATTAACTGATATTGTGTAGAACTAGCCTCTGATTACCTTCCCTCGTCTAAACAAATCAAAACAGTATGTACTTCATACAGCTATACTGCTATTGCTAACACGACTGCTGCTACTAGTCTACTACTGTACTAACAAAAGGTAGAAGAGAACCTGACAAAAAAAAAAATGTATTTTGGTACTGCTCAAGTGTCATTATATTATTACACAAAATGAAATGGATGGATGGATGGATGGATGGATGGATGGATGGATGGATGGATGGATGGATGGATGGATGGATGGATGGATGGATGGATGGAAGGAAGGAAGAATGGAAGAAAGGAGGGATGAATTGACTGAGCAATACCTTTCACCATCACTTCCCGGAACAGTGGGAAGATGAAGTGCCTGTTCAATGATAACATGGGCTGTGAAAGTGTCGTCATCAGACTTAGTGTTTGGCAGCTGTACTTTTGAGCTGTGTGGTGTGGGTTTAACTGCAGTGCGATCCTGACTGGAAATCATGGTACTACGGTCTGCATCATGGTCCTCCACTGGGGAACTAACATCAAGAGATTCATCTGAACTTGCATGCCGTGTAGGGTCCAACTGAAACCAAGATAAGACATACATGTACAATATCATGGACTAAAGGGAATACAGTCAACTCTCTCGTAAGCGACCACCCTTGGGGCACGACAAAGTGGTCGCTTACGGGAAAGATCTACAAAATAAGCCTGATACTGGATTGGTTAATTAATTACATAAAAATATTACCTTAGCAGCTAAAATTAGGCAAATAGAAACTAATTTATTTGATTTTTTTTTCACATCTATTCATTCTTCTGATAAAACTTTGTATAACATTTTGGAACAGATCACTGTAACAATTCCCGTTTACCTACAGATCTAATTTTAGCCATCTTCTTTGTCTGTAAACTGTTATTATCTGTCAGCATTCCGGGGTAGCGTCATTAAAAATTGAACTTTTGTCACTTCTGGAGTAATGATTTACTAACGATCATGTATGATTATGTTGGGTGGTCGCTTACCGGAAACAGAAAACCAAAAGAATATGTGTAATTTTTGGCCTAAAAAGTGGTCGCGGTCTCTTAAAAAATTTGAATGTTGGTCGCTTACCAGAGAGCTCTTGAAACAGTATTTAACTGACAAACAAAACTGTTGTTTATGATGACAGAAGTGGTCGTTTACGGGAGGTGGTCCCTATGAGAGAGTTGACTGTAATTGCATAGTATTGGTTAGAGAGTTTTGGGTATAAGAAATATGTTAGGTCTCTCCAAATAAATGAACTTTTGTCTGGTTTAATGTTTGGCTGTAATCATAAATTATTGAAAATAATTATTAAAAATGAAATCAATGGTTTATTATCATTATTTATACAATGAACAGTGTAAAACTCATGTTTTGATTGGTCTAGAGGAGTGTGCGATTGGAGTATAGATGGACAATTGATCTCAACGAGCGGTGTGACCAGCGCATGTGATCAAAGTCTAGAGTCCAGCCAGAGCGACTGGTCAACAAGTTTTGCAAACTTTTTTTGCGAGTAGCGGACAAACACAGGCAAATTTTCACAGGAAAGAAAACTGTCCAATGAAAAATTGGACAAAGACCGTTGAGAGTGACCTCAACCAGGAACTTTGTTGTGACGTGACAAGAAAGGAAATATTTGTCCAAATAAGCTTACGTCGCCAATAGAAATCCAGTGATGGTGAATAATCGATCATAAATCACTGTGAAGCGACTGACATGCTGTAATATTTTGGAGTCAGAAATTCCTTCTGGAATAAAGGTTAGTTTTGAAAATATTGTTAAAGAAATTCTTTCGGATTAAACTCTAATTTAGAGGATCACAACTTTGTGTATAAGAAATGGTCTAAAAGTTTGCTTGAAAGCTTTTGGAATATGGTCAAAAATCTTGTTTATTGTATAAAACAAATAGATTTTTTTTTAATTTTGCACAGAGGACGTCAAAACGTGGTGAGAACATCAGTCACACTACTCGCATGCGGCTCTTGGCGTACTTCTCTGTTCTCACCACATTTTGACATCATCTGTGCATTATCAGAGTACAGACACACAGCAAAATGAAATCCATTTGTTAATTCCCAGTGCAACTGGTAAAAGAGAAAATAACACATTAAATTCTTTCATTGGCCTGCAGTAACAATAGGACATGAAGTGGCCCAAATATGTGCATAAAGGATATTTGGCATAAGAGCCTGTAATTAAGAGAATTTCAGATGTTGTAAGCCGTATGTAATTAATCCAACCTTGAGATAAATAATACAAACATTATTATTCTTACCCTAGGGTCACTAGGACTGTCTGAGCACAAGTTAAGAAATGCCTGTGCATGGATGTATGCACCAAAGAGATCACTTGCTCCTGATCTGAATAGAGGATACAGCCCACTAGAAAATAACACATCAGTTAAAACAATTTTATTACTTTTATATTGCTCTAAAATAAATCATCTGCAAGAACATCAAAAAGAGTAAGTGAAGGCCTTTGAGTTACAAGAGGGATATAAAATCTTTGAATCAAATATTAATTAACCAGTGTTACATGAATAAAATGCTGTTCTGCATGTTTTTCTTTTTAAATAAGTGGGAGTGGAGGCAAAGCAGGTGCTGAAGGTTTGCTGTCTACGAATGTTTTCAAAACTACAGCTAGTACTTATTAACAGTTTTACAAACAATATTTTTCGCTATAAAACAGGCCACAGTATGTAAGCCTGTATTCACACCTGATTTGCCTGTGTTTCCTCTGGTGGCTGATGAGCAATGGAGACAAATCTATAAATGCAGAGCCCAGTAACTTGTCTCGTTTCCTTGACTTGTTGTCAGCATCATGCCTCCTGTTACTGAGCCATAACTGGATCTCTAAACACTCTTCTCTGATGTACCAGCTCAGTGAAGGTGAGGCTGATAAAATGTTCTCTTTGGAATGTTTTAAGTCGCAAATTAGTTTACCATCATCAGAATCTTTTACAGGTGACATTCTTGAGCATATGGGAGCTACAGTAAAGAACAAACACACCAATATGCTGACTTACATAACAGAGTACAGCAATCATTATAATTCCACTTTAAAATAACCTGACTGGCTTTTTATATCCCTTATCAAGCAACCAAGAAACAACAAATTATTTGCTTCCCTGTTTTTTTAAATTAATGTGGTCCATTGTGTTACTAAGCAGCTTATGAGCAATGGAGATGGATTTCCAAAGTTTTTTTTGTTCATGTTACTTGGACAAATGCAATTACACTGCTTAGAGTATCTTACATGCAGATGGAACAATATAATATACCTTTGTTGCAGAGCTTGTACCTTGCATACATCTTTACACCTTTGTCCATTTTCTTTGCTCCAGAATAAAAGGAATACAGTTGTGAGTGAGGAATCCAAGCCTTGTTGACTTTCAAGCTGAATTCCCAGTGTCTCTCCATTGACACTTCGTCCTTATCAAGCCAGTTGTCATCACACTCTAATCCAGCTGGTGGTGACCAACCAACTCCTCTTGACACATGAATGATGTGATCTCTATCCTCTGCTTCAGAGAAATTAAGCCTTAATTCCAATCCTCCAACAACCTTTTCATTATCATCATAAGAGGTTGCATCATGCACATCACTGCCATTAGGCAGGTATATGGGGTACCAGCCTTTGATTCCTGTGAAACCACAATTCTCACATCAACATTTAAATAACATACACATTAAACTTGTATATTAAGTTGAATCCTTCCACAGCAGTACAAAGCCCGGCCTATTTATGCTTCTTTTCGTAAATTAATTGACCCAAGGAGAAAAATTATAAACAATCTGCCCCAGTACAGGGTTAGAAGGCCTACTAGGAGGTTGCAAAAATCTTTAAATCAAACTAGCTGTCAGCCCATGTGATGCTATTTTCTTTTAAGCTAAAAGGGCACTATGCTTATCTGTAGTTAATAAATTTATATGTGCAGGCTATGACGTTTGTCATACTAAGGAAATCATATACAATTTTTTCTACAGTGCACATGAGCACTTTTCCACAGATAAGAATTTACCAATCCATAAACACGTCACTTCTTGGGACACTTTCTGTCATGGAATCAAAGATCAAAGAGGCATTCCACATTGTCCAGGAATAACCATCCCCTAATAAACAGGTTTTACTTGTCAGTCTCATTCTTGTTGGTTAATCCTTCACCCTTAACAGTTTGTTAATATTTAATATGCTGTTTGACATACATTCTTTGATTCTCGTACATTCTTTGATTCTATACATACCTCTGGCATGTCAGCTTTTACAACTAAAAATGGTTTTACTTTGAACAAAAGGTTGCTGATGATGCTGAATGATGGAGCTTATGGAGACTAACCTGTGTTATGTGTGAGAAGTGTAACAAGAGGCACTCTTCCCACACCAAGAAGAACATCTCCTTCTGCTACACCCCAGGCCTCCCCACTTGATCTGATCATCTGACCACCACTCATCCCTCGTGACATTTGATGCCTGAGAGGATATTAAAACACATGTTGAGTTACACCAGCTTCACAGATCCTTCATCAGAGTGAATCCTCTGACAAAGGGTTAGTGTTTGAAACATATCAGCTCTCAAATCTCTTTAAGGTGATCAAACTGCCTTATTAGCTAAGTTGATTAAACAAAATGTTGTTAACTTTACTGTTTGGACTGACAGCTTTGATAACAAGAGATATTAGCTTTTGATGTTATTAATCTATTTACGCCAAGCAAGATGAATCAACCAAGCATCAAAACCTGTTGTTTTCAGATGCTCAAATTTAAAGCAGCAAAAATCATCCTTGACATATTAAAACAAGACGTCTGTCTGCCACTTAGCCCTAGAAACATTCAAATGGAAGCGTTTAAGTGAAAGAACATATGCAAATCACGGGTGTCTACAAACTGAAGACCGAAGACTACAAAACGAAGACCCTCGCTAAAACGCTTTATTTGACGCTAAAACATTGAATTCAATGGGGTCTTCGTTTAAGTAGTTTTGCCCACCTCAAACAATGAAACAGAGACCCTTGCCAAGAACGCTTTATTTGACCCTAAAACATTGAATTCAATGGGGTCTTCATTTTGTAGTTTGAGGCGGGCAAAACTACAAAACGAAGATCTCAAACATAAAGAAATCAAGCCCAGGTTGATCAAAGAACAATCAGTTGTTTTACAAATTTGAATGTGGCTGGTGTGATGCCAGCTATATGTTGGTTACACGCATCAGCATCTTTACCAACGAATCGATGAGCATAAAAGATCTGGATCAATATTCAATTACAGCCAAAGTCAACGTCCATCGAGAACAATAACATCTAATATGTTTCACATTCTTAAGAAATGCTCCGGGAAATTTGATTGTCTTCTGTACGAAATGTTCCTTATTCGTGAGCACAAACCGTGTCTAAATACAGTCGGACCTCTATTAAGCGGCCACCCTCCATTAAGCGGCCACTTTCCAAAGTCCCGAATTATTATTTTGTCAGTAAAGTGCTGTATTCGATACCTCTATTCAACGGCTAACCTCTATTAAGCGGCCAGTTTTCAAAGTCCCCAGGGTGGCCGCTTAATAGAGGTCCGACTGTATTCAAAGTGACTCGATAAAAGCAAAACTCTTCACCTAGCCTCAAGGGACTAAGAACTTGAATTTGAACATTAATATTCTTATATCTGTTGAATATTACATTTTGACCTGATGATGGTGTCATGAGGACACCTAAACATTGTCTTAAATATGATTCTACCCGTAATTTTCATCATCAATTATTATTATTATTATTATTATTATTATTATTATTATTATTATTATTATTATTTATTTTTTTTAGTTGCGGGCTTATTCTTTGATTTCAAACCGCAATGTCAAAGACTAAAATTACATGTATGGAATTATGTTTTACATGATAACCATGATTCCATCTGCTAAAGAAGAGCCACATGTTTAAACCAATTTAGATTTCACACTAGACCAATGTCCAATTATTAGCGCTGCTTTTGACTAAGCCCTTCAATAACTTTCTTTATTGCAAATGGTAAACTTACCAAACTTCAAACAACATTTCAGAATCCTCCAGTTGTTCTGCCAAACTTAAATTTCCTTTTCTTCTGACACCAGATGGCAGGACTACAGCCAACAGGATATCAGCATTATATGAAAACTCAGGGCTGAATGTCCGTGCCACAGTCCTGGTCACATGCTTATGCTTCTTTCCCAGTGGAAACTGGATTACAATGTATGTATTAACACCAACCTCTGCAGGATATGACATGCTTGGCTTGGATTTGGCATGCAAATGTGCTGCTGCCTACAAGTAACAATCACAGTCTTATCAACTGTCAAACCTCACCCATTGGAGGCCTGAGGCCTAACTATATATAATTATTGAAGGGATTGGTGCTTTTTGTTGTTTTAGCTTAGATCACTGGAGTTTTTTGCATGTGGCCTTGAATTCCCTCAGGAAATGTTGTTCCAATGTTTTATCCACTGCTTTGTGCTTCGTTTTGTGATAAAAACAGAAATCTTGCCCATAATTAGGCTTTATTACAAACAACGTGCAGAGCAGTGGTTAAAACATTGAAGCAATGTTTCCTGAAGGAATTCAAGGCCATATACTCATGCAAAAGTTCTCAACTAAAACAACAGAAAGCACCGAACCTTTCAATTATTATTATTATTATTATTATTATTATTATTATTATTATTATTATTATTATTATTATTTTATTATTATTATTATTATTATTATTATTATTATATTTTCTTCTTTTTTTGCTTTGTGTTTGTATTATTGTAATGTGTACGACATGTAGGTGTGGCTAATATAAATAAATCTGGACCTTGATTATCTGGACTTTAGTTATGCAATTTTTTGACTAACTTATTAAAAAAAATAATTTTAAATAAGTTATTTTGTCTGCTCTAGAACCTTATGAAATTAAAGTGTCATGTGTTTTATTAAATGTAGTTCAGATGTGCATTATGAGACATTTCTATTCTTTTCTTTTCTTTTTCTGTAGGGCATTTTAAAATATATCCTTTTAATACTTGTCACCCTGTTTAGATAAAGAGTTTCTTTTTATTTTACAAACTGAACACACCTTGAGTCCACAAGCTTGAAGCACTGCAAGGGATAAACGCACATGGTTATGTTCTTCTTTCTCTCCTGCCAGCTGACCTGATCTCACTTGCTGATACTTAACAGTAACATCAAGCAGTCCAGTGTCATGCACTCTGTCCTGCCGCATGCCATCCATCTCATCACCAGTAAGAACTGTCAGTGGTAAGGAGAATGTCTGTATATTGGCTTCTTCTTGCCTTTGCATTGTTACCATTGCACAGAGCTTTGCAAGAGGAAGACTGGCCTGGGTGAGAAAGAGACACATAGCATTGGAAATGAGACAATCTATAAATAAAATTCCAGGAGGTTTACAAGTCCTTTATGGTGCATCTGAGCTGTTAAAAGGAAGCTTTACACGATTATGTTTTATCTGTGTGAGATAATGTCGGGCAAGACAGTTTGTTGCCTTATAAGAAGTTTGGCAAATAAATACACTACATTCAGAGGACTGGGATTGCCTGGACATGGATGCTTCATTTACCTTAATGCTACGTAAGTGGGCAATAAAAGTTTGATGGAAAAAGATGACAATCATCTTGAATACACAATCCATGATCATCACCATTTCTCACCCATATACATGTATCTAATATTTGAAGTATCACCTAACATGCACACACACGTCATTCGTCCACCATACAAGAATTCTAGATATCACATGACCTACAATGACAATTGACATTCTGGCTAGCACCAGCTCCCTCTCAGCATGTGACAACTTCATACCCCTTTCAAAAACCCAATTATACAGTATAATCAACAAGAAATAAAACGGGGAACATCTTCCTTTATTTTATTGGATCCAATCTTTTTGTAGGCTTCTATAAACATTTAGCATTGTCCTCAAACTGGTTAGATGACAATGTTTTATCTAACCTTAGCCACCATCTGATCTCTGATGTTTGGATAATAGTATCTTCTCCACAGTTCAAAAGGAACTCCACCTGACCCTGGCACAGATGGAGCAGCCACCCAGGAACCAGTAAATGCTGCCAGTAGGTGTTTCTGAACTGGAAATCCTGGAGGAAGCTTGAGTGAGTGTCTTGAAACATCATGGAAAGCTGGATCAGGCAGACACAGGGTGGTAGGAGTACGGTGAGGCTGAAGCTTGGGAATTTCTTGTGGAAATGAGAATAAGGTTAAATTTACATACAGTGAGCAGCTCCTCCTCTTGGAATAGGCCCAGAGGAGGAATGGGTTCCCGCTGGTGATGAGGGCTGCCAAGCAGTGTAATGTGGCACACTGTGTGCTGGTTCTAGTTCTTAGGATTGCACTATTGTTCCTTCATCCAACAATTGTATAATTTGCATTTATAGGCCATTAACGTTGGAGTGCATCCAAAAACTGTGCCTTCTAGAAGCTTGAGGGACAGCTGTGAATATGATGTATGGGGAGCCCCAGCTTCATTAAGGGGGTGCAGGTTTTATTAACTAAATTGGTATGTTTCCCACTAAAGTTGTTGAGAAAGAAACAAAAAAGCCTCAAATGCAAACATAGGAACAGCTTTTTTGTCACAAACAAATACAGCATGATGCCCACTACACAGTTATCTTATTTGTCTCTATGCTGCAGCAAAACTCAGAACTGAACATAGGCTGGATGTTAGGAGTAAGGTTTTTATAAACATAAAAACCCAAATGTATTACTAGAAGCAAGCTTGCTCCAAGCCACCAACTTTTTACCAAATTGGCTTCTCCAAAAAATCTACAGTCTAACCTTCACTTGTATCACTAGATTGCTGAAGCCTTTGGAATGGAAAGTGGTATTGCACAAAACAATCTGTTTCACCCCACACAGTACTGCCAAATACTGACAAGCCTCTGACATCTTCAACTGTGATCTCAAACTGGTGTTCCACTATATAATATAAACAAAACATTCCATCATCAACCCCTGTACAGAATTGTAGTATGCTGAGACTCATGCTTAAGTAATTTTTACCCACTCAGTCAGAAAAAGGTGCTTAGAATTACAAATCTGATAAGTAATGCCTGATGCATAATCCACTGTTTGTTAATAATAACAACCAATTATTTTAGCCTTCATTTCTAAACTCAGAGCTTAAAAGAAACCCTCGTCATATCAACAACATTCCTTGAATGACTCAGTGTTGGGGAGTGTCATATTTTTATAACCTAAATGGAACATTTTAAACTTATCTACAATCCTTACTACTTTAACCAAATATGGCACTCACATACCAAGTTCTTGATTTCTTGACAAATGAACACCATCTCTGCCATCATCATCTGTAACTCTATGAATTAAACAAAATAAAAGTAAACAGCAGAAACTACCAAATGCAAGACTAATGAAAAATAGTGAGACAATGACTTCTAATCTTATTGGTCTTTATGCAGGTTATCCCAATTAAAAACCCTCTATGAATTGAACTCCCTGTGTAAGTACACTCACGTGAAGATTAATTTTGCACAAAACATCTCTTACATTACTGCAGAACTACAGTACTTAGGACCCTGGTTACTCGAACTCGGATAACTTGAACTCCCCCGCTAACTTGAACTGAGTCTCAATTCCCTTGAATTTGACCCAACTTTTCAGTCATTTTTACTCGGTTAATTTGAACTCAGATAACTCGACAATCCCGCTAACTTGAATTAAATTTTGTTTCCCTTGATCAAAATTTACCCTGATGACTCGAACAGTTTTTCGTTTCCCTTCAGAGTTCGAGTTTCCGGGGTTCTACCGTACTTAGTAATATAGATATAGATGTCCACCACTGGTGATGAAGTCAAGGATGAGTCAAGGATGAGACCACTATAGTATTGTTTCATCCATAAATGCAAACGTTACAGCCATGCCCAATTTGCAAAATAACAAACAACTGACCACAGAAAAGTACTTTTTAATTTGCTTCAATTGAAAGAGATGGTCACATTTTAGGATTTTGTTGACAAGCTCAAAAGGACGTAACACCACATTTACTGAATCAATGTTTGACTCTAGGTGAAACGAATAACTGAAGTAACCATTGAAATACTGCTACATGTAAGGATTATTAAAACCAAAAAGGGTCACATATGCTGTTGCTTTCAACACCTGCGACCCTTGTTGGCTTCAGTGTGAACCTTTGAGTATCAAGGTGATGATCTGGGCGTGGCACTAGTCCAACTGGGACATCTCCTCCACATTTCATCTTCAGAATGGCTGCGATCTGATATTGATAATAATAAAATATATCAAGCTATCTGACGTACTGTACAGACCAGTGAGGGTAAACCTGCCGGAATATGGAAATGAGGTATTTAAAAGTGAGTACTTTTAGTGGCCTATTAATTTATTGATTTGGTACAAAACCACTCAGTGCCACTAAATAAATTAATTTTAATCCAAAAAGAACTACGGTAAATCCTTTCCCTGCCAAGAAACATACATATACGTCCTACGTGGCATCACGCAACAACCAAGGACATATGTATATTTATACATCCTCCAACAAATGAAATTGCTGAGAGTCCAGTCACTCAAGATGGCTTTTATAAATGAGCTCTGGTTGTTGAGAAAGGACTAGCACTAGTTAGGCTAGTTAGACCAGATGTGATCGTTTTTTAAAATAAATTTCTGTTCAGAAATATTTCAAAATGGCAGCTCCTGCAAAGAAAGCCAAATATCGGGAGAAGCTAGAGGCTCTTGCTAAAGCTTTCACAGATCCAGACTATAATGTAAATGATTTTGGTAATGGAAGTGATTTGTAAAGGCAAAGGAATAATTCTGCAGAAGATGACAATTATGAACACCTGCTTTGATATAAAAACACAAAATACATATGCGAGGATCATGAAGTAAGAGGATAATGGGAAAGAAGAGGACGGGCAAATCACTTTTTACTACTAAATCTACACATTCAGTCCCAATTTGCTGTAATGCTTCACTAACCACCTGATAAATCACAGTCTCCCCTCCCCCTCTCACAGTGTTGTGTTCACAACCTCTCTTTCATTCCGGCTTATTGAAAATCAACATGGCAACATTGAAGGAGAGATGGGGAAAGAGGGAAGGTGACTGTTTCAATATTTTTGTAGGTGCAGGACCACACTGTACAAGATTTTATCTACAATGATGACATTTTAGCCTAATGTTGAAGTTCCTTAAAAAATTATTCAAAATGGCCACTGGTTGTTGGGGATGTAAAGGCATGGTGTCCTCTGGTAGAAAAGGGGTTAAAATCATTCTAAAACCATCAAAATTGTTAAAATGTAAATTTAATCAATAAATCTTTGAGGTGGGAGAAAAGAGTGACGCATTACATTGTTGCCAGAAATACAATTGAAAGCAATATGTGAGAAAGAGAACATATAAATTATTATTATAAAGGAGAATTGACACAAGCTATTGTGTGACTGCAAATCCATGTACAACTCAAAAATGCCCTGGACTTTGAGATGAGTTACATTAAGGGATATGTAATTACCTGCTCCTCTGAGCCCATGGCTAAAAGGACCCTGAGGTGACCATGCTGGGTACGGGTAAAAGGGTTGGTAACAGGGCTCCACTCATCCACAGCTACAACAGGATACTGAAACAAACAAAAGATTATGATTAACAACTCTCTAAATCTAACAACTACAATTTATTCCATGAACTAGTTGCTAAAAGAACAGATTCATAAAAGGAAGCCTAGTATAATAAGTCACCTAGTGCACTGAGCAGGTGTTAAGTTACACCTACACTTTCAAAACCACAGGCAGTGGCGCTCATTAAAATGTGTTGTTACTTAGTGTCAAATTGTATGTACTCACTTCACTCTTGAAAATGATCCAAAGGAAGAAGACTGAACATTTTTAAGGCAATCTAGATTAAAAACTATTTAAATTTTCCAAGGTTACAATCTTTAGAATGAACTACATATCAAGGAGTTTGACTAGTACTCTTCATCAGGTGTTGCTGTCAGTCAATGGAACCTGATAAAGAGTATAGTCAAACTACTTGAAGAGTAGTTACTTTTACAGAGTTTAACCTCAGAAAATCCTATTTCTAAGTGAAATAATTTTCAAAAGTAATATTTTATCAAAACAATAACAGCAACAAAGAGAGGAAGGTTATGCATCCAACTGACCTTTGATTTGAGTAATGTTGTAGTAATCTTGGAGTCCCTGAATGATAAGTACAGTTGGTGTAGTGGTAACTTGGCAAGTCCTAACAGCTAATCAGAGAGCAACAAACTATCTTTATCAACAGCTAAACAACTTGTTTAAGAAATATAGTTTTACATATTATGTTCACAGAACCATGAGGTTAACTTGTGTTTTATTGGTTGGTTGGTTGTTGAATAATTAACAATTTTACTAGTTAACACATTTACAGAGTCCAAGAGTCGAACATTTAAAGTGTGACCATACTTTTCATTCAGTGCTGTTTCTTTCCTGAATTTAAACTATAAATAATATTCTGTTTCTTGTTTCAATTTTGATGACGTCTGGTAGAGAAAGAGCTGGTAAACAGTTCTCTCACTGATGGAATACAAAGCTTAAACATAACAGTTATAAGAAGATGTCAAAGAAAAGCACCTGATCTGCACAATCATCTGGGCCAATCCTGTTCCAAACCTCAATGACCATGAAATTATTGCAGACTCTCTGCAGCAGAGACAAATTAAGCATCACTGGAGCAACCTACAATGTATTAATCACATCAGTTGGTACTGGGAAAATCTCCCCTTGTTGCCTTCAACGTTGATATGATTTGTGATTCAGAAGAGAAAAAGTGAGATCAACTCTTAAATAACTCTAGGAATTGGCAACAACTACTGTGGGCTGTTTTAGACAAAACAGTCTCATAAAGTACAGGAAAGAGAGACCCACTCCAGTCAATTGAACTAACCTCAAACATTTGGTTTCAGCTAAGGAAATATTCTTGATGGCTTTTTTCACCGAAAATCTTGTGTTTTCATGCCAAATTTTTTTGACAAAAATTAATTACTTGATGAAATATTACAAAGTTTCTGCAGAAAAGTGTTAAAACACAAGTTAACTCTAATGTAAAGCCATATAGGACAAAAAGTCATGATCTATGGTCTACCTTAGGGACTCTAAAATGGTTATTATCATTATTGTTGTTATTATTTATTACTACTATTCATAAGCTGGTTAGGGATTAAATTAACTGACCTGTTTGAAGCCAAATGGTGGATTTGTTGAACCCCAGCATACTCTTGATTTAGACACTTCATCACACCAGAACATGCGGCAAACAAGGTAAAGGTTGTTCTTTATGACAAGTCCTTGGAAATTATCTTTGTGGCCTTGATTACCAAGCTGCATTAGAGTGTTGCCCTCTGGTATCCATAACAGTGTGTACAGAGTGATAGGATCTCTATCATGATCAACAACAACATCAAATTTGTCACTTGTTTGAGGCAGTGATTTGTTTGAGGGTTTGACAACATTAGCTGTTCTGTGCGAAGCTACACCATAAACCTGACCAACCGACTGAGCTGGTTTTGTAACTTGTATGCGTTCAGTTGTCTTGGTGGGTGTTGTTGGTAGTGGAGGTTTCCTGTGTATGCTTGGTTTAACATGAACCTGCTTTCCATCTGTCATCAGCTCTACTTTCACCTGAAAGTTGCAGAATAGACAAATGCAGGAAGAGATGGTGAGCCAAGTCAATACAGGATTGACGACATGTTAAATTATGAAAATGTCCAACAAATAAGAATGAACTTCATAAACAGGCAAGAGATGGTTAAAGCTCATTAAGTGAACTGTCAATGTACAATTGCATTCTGACTACAGTCTAAAGCTAATTGGCTGGGCAGTATATTGGGCTTAATTAGGCCTACATTACATCTAAGCTTAAATGCGGTGTTGGACTTATCCAGGTTATCTTTAGCATTATGCTTATTGTTAGGCTACAGCATAGTAAAACACTAGGTGCACGATCGGATCTTGTGTCTTATAGGGGGCCTCGATCGATGGTAACAGTCAATATGTCGGTCGACTCACGGTTGACTGACCATCGATATCTCGGTCAAGCCTCGGTCGACACTCGGTTGATAATTGGGAATGACTCAGTCAATGTTGTACCGCTATGACGGTCGTCATATCGGCTGAGGTGGCTGTCGGCCGATATAGATAGCAATACACTGACACTTCACGATATCGATATGTTTTTTCGACACTTCGTTCTCGATCAACATTCACGTACATAGCGCACCGCTATGTCGGTCGTCATATCAATAACGACCGATAGTCGGTCGATAGTCTGTCATTTTCTCATTTGATTCTTCGATTATTGCATCATTTTACCACATTAGGTCAAGAGAGCGCGCAAAAATATACCAGCGTATTACATTGCAGTGTCTTGGTTTAACCGGTTTAAAACAAAGCAAAATCCTCGTTCATTTTTCGTGTCGACCGAGGATCAGCCGATGCATCGACAGATACTTGACCAATACTTGACCAACGGTTCACCGGTATATTGCCGACACACTGCTGATGCTATCGCAACCGACCGTCGGTCGAACTCTCGACCAAAGGTGATCCAATGATCAGTCGATACGTCGCCTATATAGCAGCTGATGCTTGACCGACACTCGCCCACTACTCGACTGACAATCGACCGATACTCTGTGGATACATCAACCGAGATATTGACCGTTACCATCGACCGAGGCCCCCTATAAGACACAAGATCCGAACCATCCGCCTTACTGAATGCCTTAAAATAATAAATCAAGACAATATCCCAAGTTGATGATCTCATTAATCCTTGTTACTTAAACTTCCTGCTTGAAACTCTATTTTGGAGTGAAATAAGTGAACTTAATCGCAGATGTTCCTGAGCCTCGGAAAGTAACTGGAAGTTAAATATTCTCTTGGCTGGCTTGTTTTAGTTTCCTGCCAAGGACTGGAAAACTGATGTTTTGGTTTTCAGTGGACTGTCATTACGGATGTGATGTTGTGAGAATCAGTCAAAAAGAAAAACAGTACAACTTTTAGTTGTCATCCATGGCTGCGCACAAAAGTTCCCTATTAGTATTATTGCCTTACCAACAGTGGGCCACATATATCACTGGCATATTGCTGATCGTCTGAGCCAGACATATGATGCACTGATAATGAGCTGGCAGATTGTTTAGAGTCCAGACTTTGTTTGATTTGCAGAGATGCTGATAGGCTCAGACAATCAGATTGGAGCACTGCCTTGAGTGGAAATGTTGCTAATCCAACTACAACAGGCTAAAACAACATTAGTTTTATTAATGATTCTCTTACCATTACACAAGGGGGGGGGGGGGGGGTGATGTGGCCAACTGGCTGGGTGATGAAGTTTTTTGCTTAACACTTACACCACTAGCAACCACTGTCTGGTTAGCCAGGGTTTCCATTCATTTTTGTGATAGGACGGTTCTTACTGGTGTATAGACAGGCACCACTCCTTGATTTGCCTGCACTTGAATCTCAGCTTCTAGTAATGCCTCTGGGTTAGCTCAATTAGAACGGCACCAGACTGCTTAAATCACCTGACCTTGTCATTGGGCAGTGATGTTAAGCCGATGATGGCCTTGTCTATTGCACCTACTCCATAGTAGGGAATGTTAAAGAACCCACATCACCATTCAAAAAGAGTAGGGGATGTGATCTTCAGTGTTGTGAAATGGTCTACTCATTTTGTTGTGTGATATCAAATTTCATTGGTGGTAGTGTCAGACAGAAGCACTCTTGAAAGCTGACATCTGATCACACTCAAGCAGTCCAACGAAGTACAACAGACATGTTGTCTGTTGCTACAATTTATTATATATATATAATAAATTGTAGTTCCCATTGTACCAGTCAATTGAACAGTCTTCTGTCAGTTGAAATTCTTACCATCCTTTCTGGTTTCTCATGCTCAGGGTTATTCAATTTATATGTCAAATGATAATAAATAAATAATGAATAAATAATAAATGACTGTTTCACTATCATTCTGTATACCAGTCTAAAAAAATCATATAGTGTATAAATAGAACTTTTGAATACACTTACTGTTCTTTGCCCTGATTCTCTAAAGTAAAGTCTGAATGTCAAAGGTCTTCTCCACCAGTAGTCTATCACAGCAGAGTTAAACAACACAGGAAACATGGAACGATGGTTGAATAACACCACTGTAGAATGAAACAAGACACAGACAGGTCACCAATTATGACTGTTTATCACTGGCTTCAAATAAGCTGCTTTATTACATAATTTAAAATTTGGCAAACTGTTTTCTAGCTAGGCCAGAAAAATTGAAAGAATGGAAATTAGCATGGCATAAAATCAATCAGCCTTGAATTTACTTACCGGTAAATTTACATTGATGAATTAATAATATTTGTATACATATTAATAATAATTAATTATTAATATGTGTACAAGCAATAATTATTATTGCTTTCAATTGAAGGTTTGAGAACTTAACTGTCTTATATCGAATTACAGTAACTAGAACCAGTTTCCAGCACTTAAGGTGTCATGGATCAACGCTACAACTCTTTATTTATTTATTTATTTATTTATTTTTTTTTTTTGATATAACGATAATGGAATCAAACAAATGCCTACTTAATGGTGAACAAGTTAAAGTTGTGTTCTGCCTTTTAAGGATACCTTAGAACAACATCTAGGCTCTTAAAAAGAGCCCTAAATTTAGCTTTAAATGATTTAACTCAAAAACATGCTCAGTGACTCGCCATTTTTACTATCAAATTGTAATTAACATATTTTTTATAAGAATAACGACACATTTGAGTTTACAAGACATGTTTCGGTCGTGCAATGACCATCTTCAGTTAAAAGTAGAATTAATTTGAAGTTACATTACAATTTATGATGTAATGCTGAACAAAGATAAATAACAAACGTGCAATAAATTAGGAATCTAACAAAATAGCCAAAGGTAACAAAAGAGTGTACAATAGAACATCCCGTACAGTCAATTTCTCCGCTTAAGACGCATCTGCAGTGACGAGAGGGATTTTGATAGTAAGAGTAAGGAAATGACTGGTTTTTTCATTAATCGTGGCTATCCACAACAAATTATTCAACAAGCTCGAAATCGCATGGCAGTCACACCCCGTCAAGCAATTATTTCTGAGCCTGTGGATGCAGTCCTTGACCAACCTACCATCCCTCTGGTGTTGACATACTATCCTACCAACACACTGGTCAAAAGCATCCTTACACACAACCTCCATTTATTACGAAATGACCCAGACACCACAGCGATTTTCCAACCTTTGCGCATTTTATCTGCCTATCGTCGCAATAGCGATCTCTATGACTCTCTGGTTAGGAGCACCCTTCATGACACGACCGTTGTCAATGATGACCGTGGAACATTTCCTTGTGGCCAATCCTGGTGTAATACTTGCACTTATACGAACATCTCAGCATTTGTAGACAGTCCTGGGAGATGTATAACCATTAGCCACAAATTCACGTGTACCAGCAACAATGTGGTCTATGTCATCAAATGCCGGGCTGGTAACAAACTATACCTTGGCGAGACCTGTAGACGTCTGGGAGACAGATTTCGTGTACATCTACGTTCAACTAGAACTGCTAACACAGACCTCTCAGTTGCACGCCATTTTACATCACTTGGCCACTCCACCAAGGACATGCTTGTTTCCGTGATCCGGTCAGGCTTCCAAAGCACCTTGGACAGGTGCCGTTTTGAGGCCAAACTCATCTTTAAACACCGCACTTTGCATCCATTTGGCCTCAACACTGACTTAAACTTTATTTAAGACTCTCAAATTGGCACGCGCAAGTTACATCACGTATCAATAATTAAAACAAATTTAAATTGATTCAAATTATTTGAATCAATTTAAATTTGTTTTAATTTAAATTTGTTTCGTATGATGCATGTGTTTTATTCAGTTGCAACATACCACTGATGAAGAGTCAGCAGCCTTTGAAACGTCCGGTATTTTATTTTATATTTTGCGCTAGAATACAACTTACCACTATTTTTATCCACCAAGTGCGCAACACAGTCTAAACAACATTTTGTGTAGTTTATTTACAATAGAACATGTTGATTAGAACAAGAGAGTTAAATTAACATGGTATAGTTGCTTGTTTAAAGAAGGTTGCTCCCAGATGATCGCACTGTCCATAACTTTAAAACATTCAGCAGAGCAGGAATTGCGGCAACCCTCCGATTGTTGAAGGTGTTGAAAGATATGTGGGGTCCTGTCCCTGTTTACGTGTTTGCTAGTGCGCGTCGAGAGGTGTCGGCTGGTTTCGCCGACATGGCAAGAATTACAGCTTGCACAGGTAAACTTGTAGACAACATTCGAAGTTGTCTACAATCCGAGGTTTGCCGCTATTCCTGTTGTGCTGAATGTTTTAAAGTTATAGACCATGCGACCACAAAATTCCAGGTCAAGATAAAAGAAGCGTTACACATCTCCTGAATCTCCTAGGAGCAACCTTCTTTAAACAAGCAACTATACCACCTTAATTTAACTCTCTTGTTCTAATCAACATGTTCTATTGTACACTCTTTTGTTACCTTTGGCTATTTTGTTAGATTCCTTATTTATTGCACATTTGTTATTTATCTTTGTTCAGCGTTACATAATAAATTCTAATTTAACTTCAAATTAATTCTACTTTCAACTGAAGGTGATCTTTGCACGACCGAAACATGTTTTGTTAACTCAAATGTGTCGTTATTCTTATAAAAATTGTTGCTAGTCTGCTTCTTTCCAGATCTTTTGGATAATTGACATATCAAGATGCAACTTTTTGCAAAGCTTAAAAAAAATTATAGGGAGAGGTTCAGAGGCAACTTTAAATTTGAAGTTACTCTGGACTCTTCCCGCAATACTTTTTATTATTATTATTATTATTATTATTATTATTATTATTATTATTTCAATTTCCAAGACATTATAAACCACCAACCCTCAGTACAATGCTGTACCCCTGTGCCTCTACATAAATGTATTGTATTATACAATAATGTTTCACCAAAATCCAACATATGTTTGTCCCTTTATTTCTCAATAACATACTTTTAATTTTACTTTTCTTTAGTCTCACCCCCTTGATGGAGCTTTTTGGAAGCAACTCTAGTTAACTCTGATGCCATTGCAACGTCTTCCTCTTGACTATGTGCTGGTGTTGAAGAAGGAAAGCTGTACTCAACAAAGTATGTCCTAGGCAAAGAAGGGTTACTAAACTTGTTAGTGTAGATAATAAAGGAAATAATTGTGTGCCTGCTTTTTAACTACTTGCTAACACTGCAAGAAAGTGCAACATTAATGTTTTCAGTGATGTTTCTGCAACAAATGATTGACTCATTATTGTCACACCAATTACTTTACAACGTGGCTACAATAAGACAGGGACTCAACATTAGTAATAGTTCCCCAGAAACCATACTATACAGTAGAAAACAAACCTGTTTTGAATCCTGCTAGTATAATGAAATGCAGGTTCCTATTCCTTTTTTACAATTTTCCACAACTTTTCCAGGACTCAAGAAGATTTACCATGTTTCCAAATTTGACAAAAACACCAAATTGATACTTTGTATGTAGTAGCTGACTGATTCTCACATTGGCCTGGACTGTACCACTCATGCATGTTACCTCACTTTACAATGCACAACATACAAATCTTGGCAATCCCAATTCCCAGAATACTGTCAATTCCAAACTGCATGAACACCAAACAAAGAAGAACTATTGCCGCAGTGAATCGCATATTGTGGTGAGCCATTTACACCCCTATACAACACACATATTCAACAGTGAATGCAATAACTGTACCCTGGTTTCATGTTGTCTCCATTGATTCCAAGACTGTCCACCATGACACGGGCAGCATCAACTCTTCCCAGAGCTGTTAGTTTCTCAGGACCAAGGTTATCAATGAATTCATTTGGGTTTAGATGTGATGCCTGGGGCTTCCTTTCTGAAGTTGACATTGAATCAGTAGAAGTACTATTTGGACTGTGTTGACCTGTACAAGGAACAGCAAATATAGTCATCAAAATGATAGCATCTATTGATCAGTTGGTAGAGCACATGGAGGTCATGGGTTCAAAACCTGAATCTTTTCAAGTGTTCTTTTCACAACTACTTATTAATAATTTGGTTATTCATCGTGCATACTGCTAGGATTTGAATGTTGATAAGTGGTATAGGTGAAAGAGATTTGATGTAATGTTTTACAGTGCGACTACTATTACCGAGGTTGCTTAACACTGCCCAATCAGATCACAGTAGGGTATGAACAGTGAATAATTCTAAACTTTTGGGTTTTAACTGTTGCTTTCCGTCTACTCGTGATTGATTCAATCAGCTTTGGCTGAATTTCACTTGTTCTTGTCCTGCAATCTGATTGGCCAGTTTTTTTTTAAGTGACCCCGGTAACAGTGGTCGCACTGTAAGCCTGACAAATAAAGTATTTTAACAATCCTTATTTTAGCCTTGACTGAACAGTTATCCAAACATAAGCCAAACATCATGACCAAAATGTAAAAGCTGAAATAAGCTTTATCCATCTTGGTACAGAAAATCAACCTTATGAATATATTTAGCTTATGTTCTTTATGTTCTTGTCTGAAATGGAACGGAATAAAAATCAGCAGATCAGTATGGTCAAACACTCATAGTTCTTAGAAGAGAGACCGGCATTTATACAACCTTAGGAGTTGCAAAAAGAAAGCCTGAACAAAATTCAGGCTTGAACAGGAATCAAACCCATGACCTCTCCGATGCCAGTGCAGTGCTCTACCAACTAAGCTATCAAGCCAAATAGGAGCTGGTCATATTGTGAGTTAGTAATTTACCTGTGAAGGATGAAAGATTATATAGAAGAAAGATCCTCACAGTTATTTACACAACTTAAGCAGCTGTGAACATCTTTCATCTGCAGTTCAAATATATTTCATATAATTATTCATATTAATCAGAACGTTTACTACTGGATGGGTACAAGCTAGTTTAGCACAGACAGACAACATTTTACCTTAATCCACTAATATCCAACAATATCTGGACACAAAAACACTAACCAATAAATTACCACATGTCACTCAAAAGTAAATAACTTCTAACTAAAACAGCTGCTCCTTGAAAAGTTGTCGGGGCTTGTAAACACAGACATTTCATAACAAAGAGGTCAATTTTTATGTAATGAGTGTCATAACAAACAATAATTTTTTTCCAAAAATCAGACAAAATGCAGCAAGCACCTGTAGGATTAGGAGTTTTATCACCAGCGCTGATTTCCTTAGGATCAAGATACGCCTCACTGGATACTGTTTGCCTCTCCTTTACATTGTCTTTACCAGCCTGAGTAATCTGTGTGGAATGATGTTTGTATTTGGCCTTGAGGGATACCTATAAAGCAGAAAAATACACATGAAAAAATGGTATATCACAGACAGCATTCAACAGTTCCATTTCTCAAATACCAGTAATTATACATTATTATAAAAAACAAAATATGACCATTTCCAACCCAAGATTAACTTTTAACTAAGGTTAATGGATCTCTTGTTCTGCAATACACACCTGGAAATACTATCAATTGAAAGTAAATTATAAGAAGTCCCTTATCTCAATTACTAATTTCACCCCACCAATTTATTGTTCATTTGTATGCTCTGTATGAGAAGTTGAAATATCATGGGCCCCTTAAGAGACAAAACCTTCTAAAATCTCCAAAGGGGCAGACTGCTCCACCCTGAAGCATTGTATTATATTGAGTTACAGCTTTAAGGGGCAGGGTACAATAACTTAACAACAACGCATCAAGAACTTTTACTTATTATAGAAATACATGTGCAAGTCATGAACCTTGCTCTCCTCCTTTGTTTCTGAAGTTCCAGTGTGTGTGACAGTTTGATCATCACCAGAGTCTGTGCTGACTGTCATGTCAGAGTCTGTATCTGGCTGCATTGCCTGGTGACATTTAAATGATAAAAAAGACACTACATGCACTGCTAACTTTAGATATATAACGCTTCATTATTCGTCCCAGTCCAGTAAAGCCATATTAAATTAAGTGACTCCAGAAAATATCTGTACCCTACCATGGGTGGCATCATCATTTTACCACCACCACCCCCCCCCCTCCCTTTGGAAATTCCAAAATGCTCAAACCCACCCCCTTCCATGCCCTCAGAATTCCATTTTGCTGATCTCCCTTCCCCTTCAGAAATTTCATTTTCTCTTCATCCCTTTTGGAATTCCCTGTTTGATCTCCTAACATCCCCAATGAACAAGAAGTTATGCTCTTTTTCCCTCTCCCAAAATTCTGCTCATAAAGTATGCCACTTTAGTCATATGGTTTCAAAAGGAGATTCTTGACTCTCCCACCATGTTGAGTGAATTATTAAAGCAGCAACATGGGCATATAAATTATGAGCGGATTGACTTAGTCTTGCAAAAACTCAATAATATTTTCTGGAAGAGTACTTGTCAAGATTTTTGGAATACCATGAGGCTCTTGATCTACAAACTGATCTTTTGATGTGTTGTTGTTTATTTTAAGGTTTCTACTTACAGTTGTACAAGCAGAAACTTTTGATGTGCTTATCTCAACAAATTTCAAGACAAAGAGTTCAAGAGTATTTCAGATTCTTTTCTACTCCAACCCCATTAAGAAACGTTTTTTTGTCTGCAATACAGCCTTCTTGAATGCAATCAAAACTACAGATTGAATGGTAGGAAACATTCTTTCTTTCAGGATAATCCTTAGTTTTCATTGACTGATTTCTATACCGTAAGTCCATCAAAATAATATCTAGTTTGCAAGTGTCATAAAGAGATAATTGAATCTTCTTTACTGGATTCACTCCCATCACAAAAATTAAACAGGTAAAAAAAAATAAAATCAAACATCAAAGGCCATGATGATTGCAAAGGAGTTGGAGAAAAATTAATATTAATAACAATTTTTATTCTTCTTTGGATTTATTTTTATCGTGGTTCAAAAAGTATTGTGCAATTTGCATAACATGCAGTGTGAAATAAGTCTGATCGGTTTCATGTAAACACAGACACTTATTCTGTGAGAAAAAGTGGAGAAACAACTTTTTATGACATTTGCAGTACTCTATACAAGCAAAACAATCATTGTCAAAATGTTTTCAAGTTTCTGTAACATGTACTGAAGTACACTTTATAAAACCAGCCAAAAAAATAATTATGCATTTGTGTTAGGCCAATGTCATGTCTGAAAGCCATCAAAAATTTCCCATGGAATGTTTACAACATGTTGCCCAATTTTAGTTCTCCACCATATCAGCATGTCTACCACTAAATCTTTGTTAACTAGACAGATGAAGTGTAACCCCCAAAAAAATTCATTGTCCTGACTGCCGGTTTTGAATCGACTTGTCTGTTTGCCATGTTTTGTCACAAATTTTCTCACATAAAAATATTTGTTTTGTTGTACAGAAGGCTGTAGTAGGACACCTGGAAATCCAGACCTGAAAGACCCCCCAGGCCTCTGGAATTCTTAGCGTAAAGACCCCCTGCCCCCAAATGCCTTCAGAATTGCAGTTCAAAGACCACTCCCCCTATCCACAGGGCCTTGAAATTCCAAGATGCTGTCCACCTATGGTTTGGTACAGATATTTTCTGGAATCACCCATTGTCACTAAGCACAGTTTTACTTACCGGTGTAGTGTAAAACAGATCTTTCAAAAGAGACTCATCATATAGTGGATCTCCCGGCTCACTAACTATACTACTCTCAGGGGAAGACACAGGAGATTCCTCCAGGTAATGCATGTGCTCTTCACCCAACACTAAGTCCACAGCCTTGTTGTTATGTAAGAACACTGATTCAACCACAGCACTCTCATCCATGCCAGACACATCAGGTCTGTGATCAGTGTCAGATGAGGTGAGAATGGCTTTGAATAGTTTACCCGGTGGTGTATTCCTTTGAGGGACAGACACAAAGGATAAGTAATTAAAAATGGTAACATAGAGCAGTAAGGACATAATCGCTGTCAGTGAAAATGTTTTATATTGGAGTTCAATCTACATTGGTCAATCTTGGACAGAATGTACTCCTCTGGAACTTGTTTTTGAGAACTGGCCAATATGGGAAAGTTTCAATAAAAGTATTAAGCAATGGATGGGCACTTGGGACTAGATAAAATGAATGTTGTGGACAAGTGGTGTTGTGTGGAGGTAGGGATAAGCAGACCTTAAATTCTAGTAAGCGTCAAAGACATGATACTATACACTACTGGCTACTAGGAAAGCTAAGTAAATCCTGTATCTAACTGAGTATGGAGGACTTTAATGACCTAATGAGTGAAATTAATGGAGTGCTCTGCCAGAGGCCTTAAGTGGTAACTGGAAAGAGAAGGTATGAGTCAAGAAATTAAATAAATAAAAGTAAGTAAGTAAGTGAGTGAGTGAGTGAGTGAGTGAGTGAGTGAGTGAGTGAGTGAGTGAGTGAGTGAGTGAGTGAGTGAGTGAGTGAGTGAGTGAGTGAGTGAGTGAGTGAGTGAGTGAGTGAGTGAGTGAGTGAGTGAGTGAGTGAGTGAGTGAGTGAGTGAGTAAGAAAGAAACGATAAGTATTAAAGCTATGCAGCTTGTGGGGTCATGTAGACAATATAAAAGATACATAAACAATGACTGTAATAAAATTTTAAAGTAAAATAAGACTTATGCCTTCTTATATGTATAAACAAAACATTAAAATTTACTATTTACAATAAACAAGTCATCAATAATTGATGGTATTGTATAACTGCTAAAATCATAGACCTAAAAACTCCTTTCAAGGGGGAGCTATCTTCTACAGAATAAATTAGAAAAGTCCATGTCTCTGACCAAAGTAAGTTTGTTAATCATCCTGGGGAAACTTTTCACACCATTCGCTATACGACACTCAATTGGCAAATGATTCCACAAAACTGGACCTCTAAAGATATAGAGCATACCAACTAAGCCATTGATCATTTTAAATTTTAGATCATAATTATTATTAATTAAAAGAAGCATGCTTTCTGTCAGTTTGTACAATACACCCACAATACATAAGGATCAGACCTACATATATTCAAGGCATGATCCCAAATTTTTAAAAAGTAGTTCTGTAACTCAGTGGAAACAAGAGAGAGGGGAGTATATTTGTCGTTCATTTAACAAAAACAGAAAAACATTTTTTTTTTGTATATCCAGTATTGGTTTGTAGCCATCAAAGTGCACATAGTGCTTATAGATGGATATTTATAGATGGAGCAATACCTCTGCAGCATGCACCCAAACCACACCAATACACATGAAAAGCTTCTTCTTGACAACTAAGTAAAATTACATTAAACAACTGACCTTTCCATAACTGATGGCAGCCCTGCAGGATCATCCAGGTCATTATCTTCATCAGCTGACATCACCATTGCCTCTCTTAGCTTTTCTCCTCGCTGAAGCAATGCACCAATCAAATCAGAAGATACACTGGTGTCCATTTGGGCTTGCAGTAGACTGCCAGGTGTGAGTAGGTCAGACCTTGATGCCCTTCCTTTATCATCTAATAGATATAAAGAACAAAATAATCTGTCAAGGCCCCAATGGTTCTTGAGGTTGGCATAAACTTCAAGGCAAATATGAGTTACGAGTTACGTCTAGCAGACAGCGATTAAATTGTCACTAGTATATTTGCTACTGAGTTTACAAATGACAAGTGAAGCAGTGATCATTGCTTTCCCCTACTCCTGTTATGCTATATTAATATTAGGTCTGTACGCAGTACTTGGGTTGGCAGCTACAGTTGTTACTGCAAGTTTTACAATCAATAATTATTTATTATAATTGCTGCTATGTTGTTCCAACAGCTATTTTTCAGTATTTACCAATAAATACTCCTGGGTGGCAAGTGGTATTGAACTGTAAAAGCCAAGTGTATTTTCCAAGAGTTCATACATCGTAATAATATAGGGCCAAGACACAGCCAGACTCTCATTAAGAGTCATAACCCATTATACCAATGGCAATAGGAACTGTAAGTCAATGGCTGAATTGGATAGATGGGACATTGATGCTATGAGTAAACTGTCATTAGTTACAGTGTTACCGAAACAAAATTTTGCATTTTGAGTTTCTTCACTAAAGGCATTTAGTTTATACCTTCCCCAGCACCATAATCAACTTTTGGGCGAATCCGGTCACTGAAGGTGCTGTTTTGCGAGCTTGAAAATGCCTATCTCAGGCCAAAACTGGCGACCAAAACGATCTTGTGACATCACTGGTTGTATTAGTCTTACCGACACGGAGCAAAATACAGGAAAAGAGATCGTCATGATTGTGTACAGAGTGCACTCAAATGAATTTAGTGGTCCAGCGAAGACAAGAGCACTATGCCTGATACATTATTTAAGAAGAACAGGGATTTTGGATTGTCTTCTGTCCCTAGTTTGTGTCATTTCATATTTATAAACGCCGGTGGACGACTGGACATGACGCATTTCCGAGTTCTGAAACTTTGCATTCTCTGATACACAGATTGAGAAGACAGCCATGTTTTCAGTTCACCGGTTCTTTTAATAAACAATTTTATAAGATGTGAAGCTAGAAGTTCACCTTGGGAAAGTGAATTTGGAGTTGAAAATCCTGTGGAGAACGAGTGCCATTGATTTAACTACATTTGAAACAGGCACACATCTTTTCCAAGACTGTTAACGTACGTAGATATTATTTTTTCAGCTTTCTTCAGACATTTCTATCTCAGAATCAAAGAAAGGTAACCATTTCATTTAAGTTCTGAACACAAAATTTCTCATGTCCTTTTGAATGTTTTTTGTCTCTTTGTGTGATGACCTTTGTGTCACTAAACGCTTCAGTTTGTTTTTGGATTACAGTACTCTTTGATAATTTTTTTTGTGTTTACAGCCTTCAAACAACAGAACACACAAAACTGGTTGATTTAAGAGAATTTGGGAAGTAAATAAGAGCGCTCAGTGTAAGTAGTTCAGTCAGCCATTTCCCTGTAATAAGTACAACTGATCGGAGATTGCCGAGAGCCTTCATCACGCCATTGTATGCAAATTAGATTGCTACAGAGAAACTCTCTATTTTGGCATGGTATGCAAATTTGATTGAGGATTTTAATTAAATCTCTTGAATTCAATAGCTTTAACTATAGCGGTTGTATACAACTTCGACTAATCTAACATCGACCACAGACCACATTCTGAACTACAAATGGAAGAGAAAACACAACAGTGTTTATTGCTGTAAGTACGCGTGCATTCCTATTACATGTAAACATATGCATTCAAATCTTTGTTTACACTTTACAGACAGTCGGTTATAAAAACTTTTCAACAGCTGAGGGTTAATTCACATTTACATCAGCTCTTCCTGAAATAACTGTCTTGTGCATTAAGATTTTCAAAGGATCATAGCTTACCAGTAAAATTCAAGAGAAAAACATAGGCGGATTCCAGGGTGTCGATTCAAAAGAAGTCGACTGAGATAAGAACATGACGAGGCGTCTCTCCATGTTTACGGGGTAGAATTGTCCTGGTTCTTAAAAAATAAATGTAAGGGCAGTGCGGTAATAATTCCAGGCTTGAAGGATACCAGAATGTGCTTGTTACCTCCCTATTTCCGACGCCAATCACCAATGTTGCTATCCCGTTTATGTCCAACCGAGTACTAAACTATTAAACTTGTGTTTTCTGCAGCAATGGTTTCTCAAACTAAGAAAATACCCTATGACCTTCTCCAACATCTGCACTACACAACTGTGATATATCAGAGCAAAAATCAAGTGAGAGAATCCTACCATTTCATAGAAATATGAATGAGGAAAGTGCTGAAAATAACAGAGCATTTCCTCTTCTTTCCAACATGGATAAAGCCAGTGACGTCACAACACTGTTTAATTCGGTCCCAGTGCCCGGACATCTGTTTGGCCCAAAAAGTCATTTTCAGTGGCGAAAAAAACATTTTTCCTTTTCGTTTCTTTAAAAATAAACTCCACCATCTTTATAAGCAGCTTTCAAACTATAAATTGAGGCCATAAAAGTGTATATGAAAATTTTGTTTCAGTAGCACTTTAAGGACGTTTGTGCGAAAAAGTTCTGCCCCACAGATTTTTTTCATACTTTAGGTATGGTCAGCTAATAAGTTATTGATGTCAGCAATGCAAAAAAAATTGGGGGTCACCGACTTCGTTTCAGAGATACAGCGCTGGAAAAATACCCTGATTTTGAAAAGTTGGGCCTTCGTAACTCAAAATGATCTCCACAGTTTTAAGTTTAAAATATTCAAGATGAGTAACTGGAGACAAACTATTTTAGTCAAATTTTATCTAAGCGTATATGTTTCGTAAATTAGTCCAACTGGTGTCATCCTTGTAATTAAATGTAGCCCTTAAAGAGGACATTTGCGACCGTCACACAGACAAAAATGATGGCGTGTGGACAGAAAAATAGAAAATAATCAAACTTCTGCCCCATAGATTTTTTTCATTTTTCTTTAAAACGTAGACAATCGATAAAGAAAGTGATCAATTGAAAAAAAAGTGGGGGTCACCAGACATCTAAGAGAGTTATAATGAAGACAAGCTAGCCGCTGTGGTGACAGATTCCAAAGTCACGTTTTTGCGTGACAGGTCAGAGAAGCACTGGAGCCTAAACAGGGATATCTATCCCATCATGCACAGCTCACAATGATTGCTCGAGTCAATGTTTTTGTCCGAGTGTGCTGTCAAAACTCTGATCGTTTGAGTTGTTTATTGTTATTCTACCTTCAAAACTTATACAGCTGTTTAGCCAATGCCAAGAAAATGCATCTATAGCCGTTAGCGAGGCGAAAATGTGAGAAGTAAGCTTATTTATTTACCTAGAATGGGTATGTGGAGATTGATTGTACAATAAAATTGCTCTTGTAAGGTAAGACTTTCTTGTTTACTATCAAAACTTAAAAAGCTTAAAGGTGACTTCGTTTGACGAATAAACTACATAAAGTATTGCATTTCAATTATTTTGTTATATCGAGAGTCAAGTAAATATATAAATCTCTTCGCGCGAAATACCCGCAGGACAGTATCAACGCCTTTACTTGGGCTTTTTGTTGCAACCTTAACCCGTCTAATCGTTTCACGTTAAGTTTTCGTTTTTAAAACTGTGCAACGGATATGAATTTCCCCCTTTTCCCCTTTTTAATGCTGTCACATCGGCCGACATGTGTGTTTACCTCCGTGTATCGTCAACCATGAATTGCGCGTGACATTGCGTGGCGTGTGCGTTACTTGCGCACTAAAGATGCGCATAAACAATTAGCGCGAACGTCCTTAAATTAACTACAAAACAACAAGTTTGCTATTGGTGTTTAGGCCAGGGCAAATATGCAGTTCATGGCCTTCCACACTACCACAATATTGCAAATCAAAATTATTTTACTGATGTTATTATTGATTGTTATGAACCTTGTTTCTCTGCATTGTCCACTTCAGGTTTGTCTGTTGCTGATGTTGACAATGAGTGTTCCGCAGTGTACTCTATTCTTTCAGGAGAACTTGGAGCAAACTTCACTGCCTAAAACAAAATGAATTTTTAGCACAGTATTACTATTGATGAGAGTTCAGGAACAAAGCTTTGAAACTACAGTTCAAGTAGGAATGACACTGAATGACACTAATTCAGCCTTCACGGGTTTGTTATGAACTCACCATATATACTTTTTTTAATTTTATCTTTTGTTAGAAATAAAACATGAAAACGTTTTGCATCAAAATTGAAACTCAGGAAAAAATCAGAGCTCCAGACCCTCCATTATCTAGTCGTATGCTCTAACCACTGAGCTACTGGAGACTCCATGGTGAGAAAGGGTGAAATGTGGGTCTTTGACTAGAACTGCATCACGCAGTCACATAGTCAAATCAATATAGGCCCATATGACTCATAACTGCATCACGCAGTCACAATATGGCATGTCAGAGATGCAACCATCCAACCACCCAAGTGAGTCTTTGTTAGAAATAACATCATAAGTTTTTGCATCAAATGGAAACTCAGAAAAAAATTATCCAAGCTCCAGATGGGATTTGAGTTTTACCATTCTATGAAAATATGAAGCCTGAATAGTGGAGTTTCTGCAGTGGGCTGGTTTCAAAATAAGAGACAGATTCAGGAAGCGAGACCATCCATGAGAAACAAAGGTGACAAATTGATTGAAGTTTAAATCAGTAGTATTGTGAAAACATTAATTTTATAAAAAAATGCAAGATCCCTTACCTCTGTACAGTATGTTAAAGGTCAAAGCTCAAAGATCCAAAATCAGAGAGATGCCTTATGAAGAGGCTCCAGTCTTTACGACTCCCTCTAATATGGTTTTCAATACAACCAGCTACCAGTTGGCTCAATACCTCAGTTGGTAGAGCATTGAACCAACATCCCAGAAGTCATGGGTTTAAATCCCATTTAAGGCTTTCTTTATGTAATCACTTAAGTTGCATGAATAACTATGAGGGTCTTTCTTCTATTACCTCTTTCACCCCAGTTCAAATATATGTTTAATATATTCATATTCAAGGAATTTTAAACTACATTGAAATGTTTCATCACCTTAGGGTGAGCTGCAGGAGACACAAAGGGGTCAGTCTCCTGTGCCATCTGTCTGGGATTGACGATGGGTGTGGAAGGGTTCAAGGGGAGAGAGAGAGGTTGAACATCATCATCATCATCATCAGACACATATCTTCTTTGTGGATCTATTTCCATGTCTACTGTAGGGATGGACGATGATATCTGGCTGTACGCCGCTGAAAGGTTGAAAAAGTACCACTGTAAATACTAAATGCAGCTACAAATTTTATCAATGAATAAATAAGAAATTATAATTTGACCTTGTCTTAATAAGGGAAGTTAAGACTGCAGCAGCATTAGGGCAGACCCCAAATCAAATTGGAATTAAAATTTTGGTTTTAATAAAGGATAGGAAACCAAAGAAAAACCTCAAAACAATGACAAGAAGGTGTTATACCTGAAAGTTCATGTAATTAGCAGTGATTTTATGATTTAATTAAAGAGGGAAAAAAGACATACACACACCCAAAATTCCGCTAAAAACTTGGAGGTATATCAGGTTGGCGGCAACTGCTTGGTGTTTGTGTGTTAAAATATTAAACTCCAAATTTCCCCTTCTTTTTAAAATCACCCCAAAACTCTTAGCTGTTTATGGGACCACATGCTACAAACCTATGGTGGCATTTTTGGATTGCAGCTTATGCTTGAAATCTTGAGAAAATATAAACAAAACCAACTCTCAGTGATGATGCTGATTTTGGAGACACTGGTGGAATGTAGGTGTTCTTTCAGTGACTATGAATCACCCAGAGCAACTAAACCTGACTTGTGGTTTAATGTTGTTTTCAGGGCAAAATTTTCAAACCAGTTTATTGCTTATTTTCCTTTGCCTTTGATTAACAACAACTTCGCTCTAGAGTACTCAAACAACGACAAGACAGGTCTGGCAGTAAATGGGACTATGGACACTGGGTGCTTCCTAGGATAGCAACAAGCGTGGGTGGTAGCGACACACCCAGGAAGGTGTAAATGGGTGGTTATAGCGAACACACCCTGCAAAATAAATGGGGCAGTAAGCAGACACAAACCCCAAAGCACCACCACTAAGTGGGGTGGTTAGCGGACACATACCCCAATGTACGAACTTGGCCTGTCGGCGGACACACCCAGAGATAATGAATGGGGACAGAAACCCTTAGGCGGTAGCAGACACCCAGTGAATGATTTGGGGTGGTAGAAAACTCACCCAGAGAACGAAACCCCCCTACCGAGTACTTGTAGGTAGCTAATGATAAGGCGGGATAAGGGACCCACCCAGCCTGCCATGGGCGATAGCTAAGTGGAAGGTGTGCACCCAGGCCAGTAGTTCAAATTTATTAAAAGGGGGGAGGGGGGGGAGGGGAGGGGAAGAAAAGCAAAGTTACAATGGAAAATAGATAGTGTGTGTGCTACAAAGACTGGCATAGGAGAAATACGTGCACATAAGTGCTGTTCTTTGAGACCTGATACGCCACAGATGGCTAAACTGATAAAATTCGGATAAGCACATGCACGCAAATCTAAGCGATCTAGGAACAATGACATGGGCATAAGTCACTTAATTTTCAAGGTCCAAAGTGTGTTCTAAAAGTTATACTTTTCAAGAAAAAAAAAGCCAGAGATCAAGCCAGCAATACCCTGCCAGGAGTTATAATTTAAACTTAATCAAGCCTTTTGCCTAATGTCATAGACATGTATCATCAATTGAGTTGTGAGGGAATGGCCTACCTGATATTGACTCAAATCTCAAAACTACATACAGCAGGGCTATCTTTTCACCAGTTGTGGAAACAACATCAAAGAAGCTACAAACAGAAATAAATGGTAAGCTGGCAAACAGCTGATGGTTTGTCAGTTTTTAGTCTAACAGCTGACTGTCTTCCGATACACAGCAATCAAGCTCAGGGTAGATGGGTGAAACACAAGCTTTCTATTAACAAAATATAGCAAAAAAAAATGGATTACAAGAATACCATCAGGAAACGTATTTACTGGTAGGCAAAATGGACTTTGGGTGTTAAATTGTCTAATATTTAATAAGTGGCACTATTGTTACCGAAAATATACAGAATTATCAAAAACCATAGCCATCTGACAGCTTCAGAAAGTATAATAAGAAAGCCAAACCAAGGAACTGCACCTTGGTACCTGATATTCAGCCCACAATAAGAGCCAAAAAATAACTACAGTTAAGGCTAATATTTTGTAGGTATTACTGACACACATCATCAAAGCAAAACAAGAGCTGTTTACACTCAATATAATTATTTTTGATACTACTTGTAAACTGTTATTTTATCTTTTTGCTCTTACTGTAATCTTAATGTAAGGTAATAAGATGAAATTCCTTGGTTTGCCTTTTTGACTCAACAGATTATTTCCAGGTTATCTTAACAAATACTGGTGGAAGTCAATTAAGTTTTCATCTAAGAAGATTTCCCTACAAGGGGTAGAAGGTTGGCAATAATATTACTGCAAAAATATGTTTACATTTCTCTCCTGAACAAAGTCAACTTACCCCTCAATAGGAGCACTTGCAGAAAGCTGTGTGACATCAACCAGTCTAGCTTGGCCAAATAATACCAGCGATGGACCATGAACTACATCAAATACTAGGGGACCCATGTCTAACCAACAAATTAATTCAACCATGAAGTCATGAATATTATAACATATAAACTAGCAACCAAATTTCTTAGTAAAAGAGTGGCTGTCAAAAAAAAAGGAAAAAAAATAATCTCTGCCACTTGACTGGCATAGACAGAATTAAGTGCTGGTGTTGTGTGAAGATGAAAGTATCTTTGTGAACAGGTATAAAGCACCTTTTAAATATGCATTAAACTGTCTTGGACCACTGCACACAGCATAATGCACACAAGTCAGTCTTGGAGCATCTGTACTTTGGTCACCTGCTTTGTCATCTGTGGGCCTACCAAACAAAATTACATTGATGAAAGGGGTCAGGGAAATAAATAATATTAATACCTCAATATTTAGGGGGAAAGGAACACAAAAGAAAAGGTTCCTTAGGTTTCAAGTTTTAGTGTTACTTTCAATAGCCCAAAAATATATTTGTATCAATAGAAATGTTAAGCAACTACTGGGCTAACACTCCTTACACTGTGTTGTAAAGTGTTAACGTTGGTAACTGGAATGAAAATGGATTGCAACTTGGAGTTCTTTCTATTAATTTTTATACTGGACAACTTCCTATTAATCTTTGTAATGGACAAATTGCTTAAAACTGATTTTATGTACTATTCCCTTGAAAAGTCACTTAACATTTTCCTCTTGCTACTCTAAGAGCAAATATTGCGTTAAACAAAAAGTACTTTTCAAATGTTTTGTGTTGTTTTGAACAAAACACATGGAAATTCCTGTGACAAAAAATGAATAAATGGTTGGTTGATTGATTGATAAAATTGATTAACTGACTGACTGACTGATTGATTGATTAATTGATTGATTGATTGATTGATTGATTGATTGATTGATTGATTGATTGATTGATTGATTGATTGATTGATTGATTGATTGATTGTTTCCTTTATTATGTAAGTCACATAAATTTTCAAATACTGGAGTTCTTCAAAACATTAATAGGAAGACCAAACCATCCATTAACATAAGCAGTTATAAGCACTGTTGGGCCATAAAATGTGGGTTTATTGTTCAGAGTCTAAAGAAAAGGAAATGACTGCAATAGAGATTTCTGGAGAAAAGTAAACGGGTTGTAATGAAGAGTTAATAGTGTTAAATGAACACCATACCTAAATAAAACCCCATCACTATGGTCCTCTCCCCACCACTTGAGTTGCACTTGAACATCAGAAGGGTACTTGTGAATTGTCCAGTGAATTGTTGGTACTGACACTCGCAGAAAACACCTCAGATGGCCATCCACAGCAGGGGGAAGGCTAGTTACCACGGGAACCTTCTCATTATCAGAGATGACGCTAGCAAGAGTACTAGGGGCTAAAAAGAAACATTCGTGGCTCAACTCTTACAAATGCGCAAGTCTTTCATACCAAACACCAACTTGCAATAAATGGTGAAACGGTAACAACTTTCATCAACTTGCACGAAAATTTGGGCATGTACAACGAAGATAAAGATCGTCACAATTGACCTTCCCATATTACTAGTTCGGATGCTCTACCACTGAGCTACAGGAGATATCCTACATAATGCTAGGATTTAAATGTCGAACGTGTGGTATATATAAAAATGAATGTGATGGTATATTTTCAGCCTGGTAAATGACTGAGAATGATGTATCATTCTAGAAAGTGAAAGTGCCTGTGTCACCTTCTAGAATAATACATCATTCTCACGTTGAGACATGTTTGCAACTTGCAGCCCGGCTGTCGCAGTAGCTGCAGTAGTATTAGCTTAAAGCTTTATTATATCATCTGCTTGAGCGTCGATGAAAAAAAAAAAAAAAAAAAGATGACTACGTTGTTTGTGGCCATGTTTGACGTGTCGTGCAATGAGTTGCCTATAACTTCTAACGTGCCAGAAGATTTTACCCCACCATTCAAATCTACATAAAAAGCAGCATATAAAGCTCACCAGTTATTCGTTTGCCTTTCTGTCTGGTGTTCGAGGTCGATCTCGTCCTCTTTGCGGTTTTCTTCTTATAGTTTACCATTTCACGTCACAACTGTAAGCCTCATCTAAACGTATAGATCAGTTAACCTTACAAAGAAGGCCAAGGAATGACACAAAAGTGCACACAAACAACCCCTGCCAAGAGAACATTCTTTGACTTTTCCCGCCATGTTTATTTCCCAGTATTCATTGCAAGACGAACTAATAAATCACAACGTGTAATCACCACGAATTGTCCATAAAAATTAAACCACACTTCATGTACCTGTGCAGCGCCCAAATTATCAATTATTCCGACCCCAAATATGACCAAATGATCCCCAGCCCCACACTGATCCCCAACTGATCCTGAAATGATCAATCCGATATAGCGTCGAGTTTGGCCGGCCAGGCCATTTCTGGAGTGGCAGTCCTTCCCGCACTGAGTGTAGGTGAAATTTTGGGCCTCTCTCCTCAGTCTCTTCTCCTCAGACTGTTGTACAAGCGTCTCTTCAAACTTGGAGAGACCTTTCTGCACTGTCTGTCACCGGTTGCCACGAAAGCAAAGACCCCGAAAACTAAGACCCTTTTTTTTTCTTGATATGTCACTTTTCCGGTGGGGTCTTAGTTTTCGTAATAAACTTTCGTAATTACGAAAACTTAGACCCCATCATATTTTTCATGTTTATTCATTTTATTGAAGATGAGTCGGGGATGAAAGAAGCAGTGTTATTTTTCCTTATTTTTGACTTTACTGCAACAAACTCACCAAATGTTCAGTTGCTCATTATCGCATGTGATGAAAAGCCCGTCGAGCATGTAACTGGTGTTTGCATACCAACACGCACCAAACAGTACCCAAGCCGGTCGTTCTGAGGATTCCCATGTTTTTCAGCTTGATGCTCATGACCCTCAGGTCTCTGTTACAGACGTCTGTGTAGCGTAGTCAGGTTGGGGTCTGTCTGTGGAACGTTTTCCGAAACCAGGTTTTTTCTCCGTAGAGAAGATCCTTAGGGATCTGGCCGTCATCTATTCTTACTACGTGACCGAGCCAGCGCATGAGTCTCTGTTTCAGTAAGGTGCTTTCTTCAGAATAGTGTTGCTTGGTACTTTGTCCTCCCAGGTGATGTCCCATTCATATCCTCCTTCTTTATTAGCGTTTTCTGTTAAATTGTTAATTTTGGGTATTATTTGCTTCATAAACTCGTTACAATTTTATATCCTCTATTAAAAAGTCCTTAAAAGGATACCAGTTGGGCCGATTTGCTGGATCAAGTTACGACAGTTACCATGTTCTTTCCCTAATCTTCCCGTTTTACGTTTGATCATCACAGGAAATTGTCAGACCTTCAAAACGTTTATATTTATTATTTTATTTTTTTGAATAAACCTTTATTTCAAACACATACAACATTTAAAGCCTAAAACGTACAATACTGACAACACTTTACAATCCTCTTTGATAAGTATTACAATATAAAAAGAAGAGGAGCATTCATTATATATATCTTAAATAATCTTTTCACTTTTATACTTACATTTAATTTTTTTGATAAAGTCCGGGAGCAATAGAGGTGGTGAGTCATTCTGGAGCTTTTTTTTAATAAATAAAATAACGAAGGAAGAGGAGGGTATAATTTAATTTCTTTGTTGGTACACTCAACACAGAAGAAAGACCAAAAAGAAAATCTTCAGTGTTTAAATTAAAATTACAATTATTTTCTACATTAAACCATTGTAGCACATCCTGAGTAAAGGACTTTGTACATTGGCAATCTAAAAAGGTGTGGTCTATAGAGTCTGGTTCTCCGCAGTATATGCAATTACTTTCTGATTTAATATTAAATCTAAAGAGGTCCTTTTTAGTCACGACAATTCTGTGAATGAATTTGAAGTTAAATTATCTTAATCTATTTTATGTACACGTCTTTGGAACCAATTTAAATATATTTTTCCAGTTTGTTTTCTCCATTGGAATACAGTCGAACCTCCCTTTGCGACCACCTCTCGTAACCGACCACCTCTCATTAGCGACCACTTTTCCAAAAATATATACCAAAAGTTTTCAAGTCAAATCACTACAGATGGAACCCACCTCTCGTAAGCGACCACCTCTCCTAAGCGACCACTTTTAGAGATGATTTTTTTAAAAAAACAATTGTTCTTAACCTCCCGTGGGCGACCACTTGACATACAATCTGCTGAATATCTCACGGACGGAAATTGAAAAGTGTGTCCGCTGAAACATGTTGGCCTCATCAATGGAACGGACGCCGTAAAAATCTCACAGTCGGAGCTACCGGAAGTGTCTTCCGAAATAGCTTAGCATTAGCATAAAATACACATACAATAGATATGTAGTATCCAGGACTACTGTTCTTGTTCGTCAAAAAACGCAACGCAACTGACACACAAGTATGGAATTGTTTTGCAACCTACAGGTGTTTTAATGCTTGTAATGCTTGTAACCACGTACATCACAGGTTTTATAAAAGAGTTGTTAAGTTTTTGCTTATGTTCCGTTCTCTGAAAAGTTTAGACAGCGCCACCTGGAGTAACAAGAAGCTGTTTCCAGCTTATACTCGGGCCATATTTGACAGTGTTTGACATGTTTGACTGTGTGGTGCGTAAAGCCTACAATCTTTTAACAGTGATAACCTCCAGCATCGCCAATTCCCCCAAATAGATAGCCTGCGAGCAAGCTCTCTTGGGGGTGTATCCTCTTTCCCCCTCCCGCCCCCCACCCCCAAGAGAGCTTGCTCGCAGGCTACCAAATAGATAGATACAGAAATATAGTGAGGCAATAAGTAACCACTAGATAGAATTGCATTTCTTGCAGTCAGAGTGAAATACAGGGGAAAACGACATTTGTCATACCAATGCTTTTTATAACCCCCAGGCTTAAATCCTTACGTTTTCACCTTTTGTTTAGAGACAGAAACCATTTGTAAGGTCCTGAAATGTATGTGACGCCGGGGCAATGACGGATCGTAATTTTCGGTATGATCTAGACCCGGGGGGTACTCCCTTATGTTACCTTAACGGGGACGTGCGGCCCGATAGGGTATGGTTTTCAGGGTGTTTTGTCTTGAACGGGGTATCTATTTCATCACTTTTCATCACATCCCTACATGATCTAATGGCTTAAACAGATTGTGATTGCCAATGCATTAAAATACAGTAAGAAACTAGTGTATTCTTATTTCATTATAGTCTTAAACAGGGTGTGATTTTGGGTTAAATATCTTAGAAAGGGCCTGAAAATTTTGAATTCTGTCTTAAACGGGATAGCGAAATCGGAGAATTGTGTCTTAAACAGGGTCAGGGTTTGAACGCCCGGGCTGCACCTCCCTACTCAAGCATCTGTTGAGTACCCCCCCCCCCCCCCGGGATCTAGAGTAACGTTACGCCTCACGCGTACGTTTATATCCTTGTACGTTCTTCAATGTTTCACTGTTTATATTTTTTAAATGAAATTCAGGGGAAAGCATTTGTTATTCACCCTTCATTTGAAGACAGAAACCGTTTCTACATTGATTGTTTTTCTATAGTAAACGTGAGACATCTTTATCTATCTTGGCACATGCATGGCCCACGAGGTCATAGACTGATTTAGTCGCCAAATTTTCGGTTACACAAAACTAACCTTGAGGCACTCAGGTTAGCCTAAAAAACACTCCGGTTAGCCTAAAGAGCACTCCAGTTAGCTTAAATAGCACTTAGGTTAGCTTTAATAGCTCCCCGGTTAGCTTAACGGTTAGCAGTTTATGTTGGGGTTGTTCATGCGTCGCATGCCTCGCATGTCTGGCTCGCATATTGTAAACACTCCTCACGGCCCGAAAACAAAGAACGCGACCGAGAATTTAAAGAATTTGATAACACGACAGAAAACGTAACTCGTACCAGCCGAGTACAAAAAACGAGACCGAGAACAATAACTCGTCGCCCGAAGTCTTATCTCTCGGCCCATCGCGACCCCAAAGAGAAAAAAGAATTTGATAATGCTACCGAAACCTTAACTCGGTCCGCCTTACGGCCCGAGTAATAAAAGAGTCCAAGTTTCTTTCACAAAAATTGTCTTAATCGGTAATTTGTGAGACACAAACAACAATCACCACAGACCCTAAGATGTTTTGTCTAGAATAATTTTGTACCAGTCTTAATATACTTGTAGCTAAGAAAAGCTATTACCGTGGGTTTCGATAAGTACTGGCAAAAGGGTTAGGTCTCCGCAATTACCAGATATAAATTACCCGAAATTTATACCCCCTGTGGTCTGACCTCTAGTAAGCGACCACCTCCCGTAAGCGACCACATATACTTGACATTATGGGTGGTCGCTTAAGGGGGGTTCGACTGTGGTTTTATTCCACCGCTTTGGCCCTGTTTGTTCATCACTATACTTCCTATCAATAATTAGCCAGTAAAAGTCTTTGGATTTGGCTTTCAGTCGTTTAATAGTTACATTTTCATCTCAGCGTAAAGATTCTGGATCCTCGATGTTTATCGTTTCAGAGTTGAATTCTTGTATTTTGGCTTCTGTCAGAAGGGGAAGGTGACTTGGAAAAGCCGAAACAATCTGGTAATAGTGAAGAAAGGTGGTCTTTTGTAACGAATATTTCGACTGGAAAACAGGAAATGGTAGAATTTGTCCATTATCATCCAAAAGATCTCTAATCGTTCTAATACCTTTCTTATACCATTACGTCCAGAAAAAAGTTTTGCCATCGATGCGTATGTCCGTATTATTAAATAAGATTGTATTCCTTCCTTGTTGGCATCCGTGCATACATGCTACATTGTACTAGTTGGAGATCAACTGTAATACTTATTAAAAATTGAAGCAGTGGTTTCTTTTATGTGGTTGAAAAAATTAAAAAAAACGACTAATCGTACAGCAAAGTTAGAAGTTCGTAAAAATTTTGCCAATTTTGTTACTTTTTGGTCAATCCACAATCAGCTGTTTAATGATTTGGGAACACATGCTGTCGTTGGCGGTTGCCCCTGACGACCGAGTACTGTCGGTGTCACCACAGGCACGGTTGCTTTAATAGGCCGCGGCAACGTAGCTTGAGTATCAGGCCTTCCTGATACTCAGGCTAACGGCAACGAAAACTGCGGCACTTGAAAATATAACTTTATTTTATTCGTGTTATTTCGTGATTATTTCAACTCATCCACCTTGTACAAAAACAGCGAACTACCCAGAAACCAAATTGGTAGGAGTGGCTTTCGAGTTCAGAAAGATAATAAAAAATTCCCTTTCGTGTGATCATGTTCTCCACAAAACCTTGAATAAGGACATTTCGCGTTGTTAGGGAACTTAGCAGCGACGGCGGCGACGTCAACGAAAACGTCAGTTGAAAATATAACTTTATTTCATTTGTGATACATCGCGATTATTTGAACTCGTTCAACTTCTACAGAAATGGCGGACCACCCAGGAATCAACGTTCAAGTTAGGAAAGAGAATGAAAACGTCACCGTCGTGTATTCACGTTCTTCACAAAACCTTAAATTTGGTCATTTCATGTTGTTGCTTTGCACGGGACGGCAAAGTAATGTCACGGTACCAAAATTTAAAACGCATATGCAGGGCGGTAGTTTTCCCTCATTAAACCTATTGTTTTGCGGCGTTGTCGTTGATTACACTCTGTTTTTTTTATAAGAACGTCTAATTTAGGAGCTGAGGCTGAACGTTCTTATATTTTTTTGCGATTTGAGGCTGAAAACGTTCTTGAGAAGTTCTTAAATTACATGGTATACACTACATGTATTTCAGTAAATCAATGCAGACGTGACCAGGAAACTTATCAAAGTACATTGTCTGCTGAGATATGGTATCAAGAACTGCTGATTATGACAAACCGAGATGTGTGACACCATTGTCAATGTTATACAAAACATGTCCCTTAAGTATTTTGGTTAATTTACATTTGTAACCTTGATTTTATATGCAGATTAGCAAAATAAAAACGTTCTTAATCGACTCTCAGGCTGAGGAATGTTCTTAATACGTTCTTAAAATTTTGGTTAATCTCAGCCTCGACGTTCTTATAAAAAAGGTTCTTATAAAAAAAAAAAAAGGGTGTGACTGAAGTTCCCTAATTTGTTTGTTAAAATGAAAAAAATTGAAATTGTTCCTCTTCTTAATGCCTACGAAACAAGTAGTGTCTGAAAAGTTCCAAATGTCAGTAGCTCCTGAGCATAGCATCTATGCTTCAGCCAAAAGAAACCTCTGTCTAGCTTCTGTCTGGTTTGGGGCCCAAGACTTTCTCAACACCTGCACATCTTGTTAAAGGGTAAATCACTAGCAGGATTAGTGCCTTTCTAGGAAATCAGGGGGGAAATAGTGGAGCTTGAGGATACTAAATTGAACTATCACAATACATCTTCTCTACAATAAAAATTGCTGAAAAAAACAACAACAACAACATTTTATATACACATCGTTCTATTGAGAACTGGCTACAAACCGATTAAGGAATACAAGACTTTCCATTATTTTCAAAATAAAATTATACAACACAAGCGCCTACTGTTCGTGCGTATATCGTCAAGTTTCATTCAAGGAAACTCTCATTGGCGTTTTCAAAAGACGGACAACTTTTAGACGGACAAGTCAGTCTTAGTGTGAAAACAGAGGGGAAGGGATTGCAGAGGTTAAAGTGTCTGAATTACACGATGTAGCCCCTTGATTTCGATGCATTTTAAAACCTGTCAGTAGCCGCTCAAACTGCTTGAAATCACATCTCTGAGGACATAAATGTCAAAATTTCCCCAGGATGTATGCCTCCAGACCTCTCAGATACTTCCATCGTCTTAAAATCCTAGATCTGCCCAGCGATTTGTCCGCCTGTTAAGACGGTCCCGAAAATCAGGTAACTCAAAAATCATCTCGCTTTCACACCAAGGCGACTTCTCCATCTGAAATGATCTTTGTCCGTAAGTAGTTTGTGTTCTTAAATTAAAAAAATATATATTTATTTATTTTGTCACTATCACCGTTTCAAAAAGTTTCTATACAAGGTACGGGGAGGGGGTGATTATTGGAGAGAATGCGGTGTCCATGATACTGGGATTGATCTTTCCGCAGTGCAGTTCGTGGTGAACTGTGATTTTGTAGAAGTCGTTATTACAGCGAGAACAATGGCGTTAATTAAATGACCATCTTATTTTCCACCCAGTCAAATATCACTTTTTCAATCGCCTTCAGCTTCACCCAATGTTGAATAATGACCCCTCTTTAAAGGTCACTTTTGTGCTCAAACAAAAACTGGAGCACTTCCTTCATCAGAAAAACCTGGGCCCAGTTGCCCAAAGCCCGATTAAGCCAATCCTGGGTTGATGTGAGCTTTAATTCGAGTTTAATTACCAATCAATAACGATTTTTCCAAACGATTTTTGTCCCTCAGTTTTGACGTAGACTTTTCTTTGCCATTAGTTTGAAATTAGCATTCAAAAACATTTTTAACGAGTGTGCTGAAAACTTCTGTTTGTTTTTAATCGTGAATTCATCGGCTTTCGAACAACCGGGCCCTGGTTCATGCATCCCCCGTAATATCAATCACTGAAAACCTGCTAAACCACCACAAACAGACCATCAATATTGGAGCAGTAGAATTAAACAGGCCTTTTAGATAAGGAACTGATGGCTCCAAAGCCGAATACGAGTGATGAATTCGCGAGACTTAGGAGTGACGCCAAAGACGTACTTTAACAAAGTCTCCACTGGGAGATTTTGCGTTCCCCGGACAAAACTCAACCAGTTGGGTTTGAAATTATATGTAGCAAAGAATGGTACTTCCTATGAATAAACTGTCACTTGAAGTCGTTCAACCATACATGTCAGCAGTTGTCCTATCTTTCAAATCCTGTGTCCATTTTCAGTTGATAGCATTCAAACCAATATTCTACCCTTTACTTACTTGTAAACTTGATATGTAACAAGAGAGTAACAGTAAATCAAAAACCTAATCATCATTCTCCGAGCTGCTGTCCAGCCTCCGCCTTTTCTTTGTGTTTTCATGACTGTCCTCTTTTTCAATAGTTGTGGTCATCGTTTGTTTTCCTGACCTTTTGTCGTCCTCGGATTCGCTACCATCATCACTGTCTACTATTCCCCTCAGCCGACTGAACACACTGGGGGCATCTGCTTTAGGTGGGGCTGGCTGGCTGTCTGACCCTGTACGTGTGCTCCTAGTGGCACGGCGGCCACCATCTACAAAAAGAAACAAAATAGATTGTGCAGTTGAAGGTTACCTCTCACTTCAGATGTATTTTTGACATCTGGTCAGCACACCAAAGCCTGATAAACCAAGCAATGGAGTGGTAATACATTAAAAAAAAAACATACCTATGGTCTAGCGCTGCAGAGACCGTATGGTTGATTCCCTAAAATCACCCTATTTTCCTGTTTGTTGCCTGAGTACTCACTTAAATGCTGTATTTATTAGTGTCTTCTTCAGGGCAAAACTACTGGGGGAGAAGTGGGGATTGAGAATCACTTTCCTGTGGTCCATCAAATCTTGCTCACTATCTACTACACTTCCTGTCCCTGAGCAGTTTTGCACTCCCCACAAATTTTCTTATTCAAGACAGCAACTCTTTGATTCATCTCTGCCAAAATACAGGAAAATAGTGGAATGTGAACAGTGTGGAAAGTAAATGCATTGATTTAAGGGGTAATTTAACCTAAATTTGAATGAAATTTGAAGAGGTTTTAAGAAGAGATAGGAGAAAGAAAATGATTTTTGGAACACTAACAGACAGTTAATAACCATGCAAGAGCACCCCAGGCTGCTAGTGGACTAACTTGGTGTCCGTCTATTAATTATTAACTACAAATCCTAATTTTAAAACTTCACTAAATCCTTAATATTTCTTTTTTCTCTTAATTTTACCAATCCTCCTCCCAAATATACCCAAAAATCACCCAAAAATTCACAAAACACCCCACAACACAGATTCACAAGATGATGATAGAGTTTTTTTACTTAAAACATGAAGGAGATATTTCCGTTAAAGCCATGTGTCAAGTGGCGAAATAATGGCATTTAGGTGAAATTCCCCTTAAACCAGCACCGCATTATCTGACACAGAACCGTTTGTATGGAACAAAGTGAGGCTCTGAAAGAGTGTGGTGTTATTAGGTAAGCCACGCAATGGCTAACCAATCAAAAACACTGGGGCACAAAAGCTCTCTCTAACTTATATAAGCACCTGATTAGGATCAAATCTAAAGACAAACTAGAGGAGTCACACCTGCAGTGATGATGTTTCTGCAGTCCAGTTCAGCCACTTCATCAGCTTCATCTTTCTTCTTCTTATACTTCTGGCACATTTTAAGTGTTATTCTCCCTAAGGTAAAACAAAAAAAGTTGAAAACAAGTAGTTTAAAAAACAAAGCCAAATGAATGACATCTGACCAATCACTATGCAGTACTCAAAAACTGGTATGAGTCTGAAGAAAATACATCACGCAACAAGATCTCAGCTTGTTTTCAAGTTTACTCTGTTTCATTTAACTACCACCATTGCCATAATATTCACAACTAGACATATTTTGAATCTCCTTTTATACTAAAAACCTTGCTATAAAACAAACAAAACGGCCTAAGCAGCACTTTGTTCTTATAAGTATGCAAGGAAGTGTCAAAATCACTAAAGAAGTTGGTGGAAATGTGCACTCAGTTGCCTAGCTGCAGTCAGTGTTATCTTACACCTACACTTTTTTCATACTCTTGTCACTTTCCTGCCTTCATTATAACAAAAATAACTGAACAAGGCATAGTTGAGGCTCTGTATTTGCTAATAAACAAAAAATAGTCCTCAATAAAATTAATATTGATTAGATCAGCATTAAATGCTATCATTGTACATGTATCATTGTAAAGCTGAGAGCATAATAAAGTCTTACATCGATTTTCGCTGATTCAATACTATGGCCTAGTTTTTCTCAAAAAAGAAACTATGCACAAACTAGTACAAAAAATACCGAGTAATGTTGTTGGACTAACTTGAAGGTCACATGCAAAAATTCAGACACTTCTGAGCAAATTGAAAAATCAAACTAAAATTTGTCGTAAGACAGTTGTGTTCTCAACCCTCCAATTATATAATAATTTACCTTCAAACCCAGTCTTGTCTCGTATCAGTCTGTCTAACACTCTCTCCTTCTTGGACATTGACTTACAATCAGCAAATATATCAACATATTTTAAATGCATTCCACAGCTTCTAGCATATCGCTTCAAGTTCCGTAACTTTGCACTATCTTCAGAAGGTGGTGAAGACTTTTTCTTCCTACCATTAGAACTATGACTGGTCTGTATGATTAAAAAAAATGAAAGAAAAGAAAAATACAACAAGTTAAAACTCCAGATTTGCTTTGATTAAAAGACAATTATTACAGAAAACTTGTTACAAGTAAAACTTCAATATGAAACAGAACATCCATATGTCAACATTTTCTCTACATCAGTACCAATGTTAACTTTTCAGATGTGTAATCAACTGTAAATAAAAGATTAAATGAAATTTTTTCTTATATGTAATAGTGATTTCAGTAACGCTGTAAAGTTTGATGCTGTTGCACATATGCAGTACCAGCCATAAGGACTATCCAGCACCTCCTTTTGCTACTGCACTTTTTGTCTGTGCATCTCCAATAAACTTGGGTTTCTT